>NC_142684.1:127564545-127867575 GCF_056320005.1 Nelumbo lutea
TTCACATGCTTTGCATGTGGCGATTTTTTATGATGATGATAGTAAATAATATGTTTTCAAATTGTCTACACTTTTTAATATTTCTATGTCTATAAAAGTTATTCTTGTTTTGTTTAATATGCTGAATATACGATATTAGAGATGCACCCAAATGTTTTCTACAAATTTATATATATCTTTTGCATATTTTTCTGTTTTTATATTTTCAAATTTTTTATTTAATTATGACTTCACAGGTTGACACATTTGACTTGAAAGGTATAATTGTGGATCTACTACAAATAGGAAAATAATTTGACTTTTGAGTTAGTTAATTTTAAAATTGTACTTTATCTTCATCATTAACAAAAGTTAAAAAAATCTTGTTTATTGTTTTAAATTTTAATATGATTAATATAAAATATAAGAGATGTTTCCAAATGTTTTCTATAGAGTTTATATGCTTTTTTTTTGTATTTTTATATTTTTCTTTTACTTTTTATTATTTTATTAGAAGATCAAGGGTTGATACATGACCCGAAAGCTTGAATTGTTGATCTGCCACCAAGAGAGCACTTTTATTTTTGGGTTGGTTTTAAAATTTATAATTTATTTCTAGCATCAAAAAAATTAGTGTGATAAATAATAGTTGTTTTTATTTATGTCATTTTTAGGCACACCTCTAATATTATATATTTATCGTACTAAAAAAATAGTATGATAAGAAGTAAATGATGTAAATGAAAAAATCAAATTAAAACTGACCTAGAAATGAAACCATTTTCCTATTCAAGTGGTGGGTCAATGGTTCAACCTTTTAGGTCAAATGGGTCAATCTTGATGTCATAATTAAATAACCAAAGTTTTAGAAAAGACAAAGCAAAAATAATTATTAAAAAATATTGAACTTTTATAGAAGACACTTGGTTTCATCTCTAATATTATGTATTCAACTTATTAAACAAAAATAAGTGTGATAGTGGAAAAAATTATTTTTCTATCTAATTGGTGGTCAATGGTCCATAAGGGAGCAAATTGGATAGGTTAACCCGAGTATGGACTGGCTCAACTCACAATTTTAGACAAGTTATCTTGGACTTTTGGTTGTTGGGTTGGGCCTACGCCTAGCCCAAGTTGCCCAAGCCTAACCTAACAATTGAGGCAGAGCTATGAGTTTTTCTTGGGAGGTGGGGGGCAAGAACTAATAAACATGGATTGCGGGGGTTAAAAGTTAATAAACATTCAGGGGGGGGGGGGCAAAAATATAAGTGGGATATAAATGGAGATTGTGGTAATTTTCAAGGCAAGGGGGGCGTGGCTCTCTCCACCGTCCCTGGCTCCTCTCCTATTGACAATATTCAAAATACATAAATACACATACATATACAGAAACATATTTATTTGCTTACATGCATACATATACATTTATGTCAAAAGTTAGCATGGTGTTGATTGACAAAATCAAGTTTAGATCCAATTTGAATGCAAGTTCGGCCTAGGTTATAGGTCAGGCCTACCAATATTGGGTCTGAATTGAGCTTAAACTCGGTTTAGCCTGTCCGACTTGCACCATAACAGTCCAATTGTTTGGATAAAATGGGTCAACCAATGATGCTATAATTAAACAATAGAAATTTAAAAATAGTACAAATACAAAAAATATATAGAAAATTGGTATATCTAAAATATTGTATTTATTTGTTCCATATATCTAAAATATTTTAAGTTTATCATATTAGACAAAGATAAGTGGGATAAACAAGAATTATTTTTAGAATTAATTATGTAAATGGAAAAGAAAATTTAAAGTTATCAAGAAATGAGATTCTTTTTTCTTTCAAGTTAAATAGGTCAACATATGATGTCATAATTATATAGTAAAAACTAAAATAAATAGAAATAAAAAATTATAGAGAATAAAAACAATTGTACACATCTCTAACATTATATATATATATATATATATATATATATCATATTAAACAAAAATAAATGAGATAAATAAAAAATAATATTAATATTAATGATTCTTATCTAAAAATAGTTAAAAACCCCAAAATAATGCATGCATGGTTTGTGCTAAGTTTGGTTTAGTCTAATTACAAATATCACATTGCTCTTAGGGGTGTAACTTAGGGGGTTGGGTCAGGTCGAGGATCAACCAAATTCCAACCCGAAGTCTTAAACCTCGAGCTCAGTCTTAGATTAATCTAATTATGACTAAAAAAGGTTAATCTATAGATTAATTTAATTATGACTACAACCTAACTTTATATATTTACTAATATTTAAGTAACATTTACAAAAAATTATAACATTAAATCATTAATAAAGTAAAACAAATAAAATGGAACATTAATAGATAATATGGAAAAATAATTATTTTATCAAGTAATTTAAAATAATTTATTATTTTTGTTAAAAAATATTAATATAATTAGTCCAAATGACTAAATTAATAAATTATTAAAACAAAGATAAATTATTATTTTTAACAACATTACATTCCCTTCCTTATAATAGTTATCAGTTTTTATTTTAAAACCACCATCACACAATGCTTTCATTACTATCTTTTCTAATGAATTGTAATAAAGATATTGAAATTATTGTTGTATCATGTGGAATGCACATGCATATTTAATTAATAGTATCTCTAAATTTCATTACGTTGAAAGATGGTCCCATAAGCCTATATTTTATTGCGTGGTCTAAAATTACTCCCATGTAGCTCGACCCTTGCAACAACCTTAATTTACCTTGTTGCCCTCTTCATAGTGGTTGCTGTTACAATTTCTAATCTAGTCCAAGTCTGATGTATATTCTCCAGCTAATTATTTATGGTGCATTTCTCTTGCTCTCTCTCCTTTATTTGTTGATTGTTTCTTTTTTTAAATCGCATCTACTCACAGAGTGCGTGTCACACTGACCTCACAGCATGTGTCAGCTAGAATATCTTCCTATGATTTATAAAAGAACTGAAATAATTGGAGAGAAAACTTACTAGGGCTTCCGCCTTTCATTGTACTTATATAATACAAGAGTTTTGGTTATAATCTAACTGTACACTTGGCAGAGATTAGATTACAATAATGATAAGGATAACAGTGGTGATAATCATAATGATAAAGACTGAGTTAAAGCGGGAAACTTGATAAAGAGATAAGGTTCGATGGCTGGGTTATGTGTCATGTGGGCTTGGGCCCGGTCTCCTCAACAATTTAAACATTTACATATACGAAATATTCTGGTTTTCTATGCAGAGGCAGCTGTATTTTTTTTTTGGCACTCCGTATGTTTTCTGTTGGTTAAAGTCTTAATTCATCCAAATTACACCTGAATTTCACTCTCCATCACTTATCGGGATTTGAGCACTCCGAGGGCCCTATTTGGGACCAATCCAATTGTGGGTCCTGAACTTCTGAAGGCCCAACTTATGAGTCTATTCTGTACTTCATGGTTAATTCATTTGCTTTTATAACATAAAAAAAAGAGAAGAAAAGGAAAAAATAGAATATATATTATCACACAAAACAAGAAATTAATTATTTAGTTGGATACAACATCTGATGGACAATCTGTTTGAATAGAGGAAACATAAACCACCAAATGAGGGGAGTCTATATATATATATATATATATCTGACAATGCTATTATTAATTAAGTATGACAACATACATGCCATTAGAGAAACGTTTACGTACGTGAATGATCAATTACGTATACCCTTTGAGAAAGGGCAGCCTTGAGAGGAGGAGGAATTCAAGGGAGGGTGGTTGTGTTGTGGTTCTTGTGAACCCGAGGCCACTGGTCTTTTCATCAGACCTCCAAACAGCTCTCCCGGGTCGTAATAGATCTCAACCTCTTCAGCTCTGAGAGTCTCATCAACCTGTGTGTAGCAGATACGGAAGTAGTTTTAAGTATTAACACCAATAAAGTCAATACCAATTGGTTCATATTGACCTGGACTCTTCAAGTTCCGAATCACTGGATTACCTCTCTTTGGGAAAGATCGAAATTACTTGTATCAGTAGGCAAGTTCTGGTCTGGGTTCCCCATGAGGCCATGACTTGCCATCTATCGCAGATCAGGACCCACAATTCATGGGTCCCACTAAAGATTAACTTTGCCAAGAATCATCTCGAAGCCTCGCTCACAAGTCACATCTAGAAGCTTGGGTTTTGGAAGCAAATACGTTGAAGAATTGAAATTAACCATCTTACCATGATAGGTTTTGGCGTAATTCTACTCTTAGCTAGGTTGGACCCAACCAATGGTGGTCCTAATTTTCTGAACATATGCCACGTGGCAAGTTAAAGGCCCCAGACTGCAACTAGCGGTCATGTCATGTGCCACCAGACTCGAGTCATCCTCTTCTAGCAGTTAAATTCATTTGAGTTGTGTGAATAATCAGGCTCCCATCTCGGGCAGGTTGAGTTTTCAGGTGCTATACACCCGAAGTACTTCCAAATGCCAACGAATCTTTGCACAAACCGATCCGCTTGGTTATGGGTTAGATCACACAAACCTAAACTCCAAATCCAAGCTCGTGGGTAGGTCAAGATTCAAGATGCTCAGAGCCAACCCAGAAAATGCCTGAGTCAAGCATGCATTAAAATGAACCAAGGAGGCATGGTTAACATTTTAAGAGTTGTTTAGTGCTTGTACGTACCTTGAGAACTCCCATCCCATAAAACTCAACCTTGTTTCCAGTTGGAGCATATCCTCTGAAAGGGCCTTCCATGAATCCCCAGTGTCTGAACTTGAAAGCTATCACAGGCGGTCCGGAGTAGACGTTCAGCACCTCCCACGCAAACCCACGAGGAAAAGCCGTCCGGAAGACGTCGTGAGACGACTCAAAGCTCTCCACATCCGCCTTGTAATATTGGAGTTCCTCTGGAAGAGAAGTCTTCAACAGTGCGTTGTAGCTCCCAAGTCTTAGAGTTTCTTCCCCCGATATTCCTTCTCTCCCTGCGACAGGTTTCAAAAGCTTTGTTAATTAATTTGAAATGCTTATTGAGAAGAAGAAGAAGAAGAAGAAGAAGAAGAAGAAGAAGAAGAAGAAGAAGAAGAAGAAGAAGAAGAAGAAGAAGAAGAAAAACTTAGCAGCTTGGGTTCTCTCACCGTTGACGAACAACTTGAACTTCTCTGGATTTATGGTTTTGAAGTCTTGCAGTTGTGTCTTATGAGAGAGCTCCATCTCCCATGTCTTAATAGCATTTTGTACAGTTTCCTCTAGTGATCCTTTAGGCCATTCCTGTAAAACCAGAGTAGATGATTACAAGGGAAGGGGAATGACTAATAATGGGTTTATCTTTATCTTTTATCTCCCCCCAAAAACAGATGAGATTGAGGGGCAAAGAATTAAAAACTGTAGCAAATCCTTAACTAAAATGCATAAATTAACGATGCAAACATTAGAACAGACAAGTGAAATTATATGATCGATCCACATGCAACAAGAAGAACAAGAACAAGCAATAGATGGAAACTTTTATGGGGTGCACTTAGGCCACCTTGGTTCGGCCTTGTTCGAAGACTTGGTTAACCAGATCATAGGTAGGAGGGCTACCATGTCTCCATTTTGTTTTCTTTTCTGCTTCCCCATGCATGTGAGATCGGTACTTATCTGCAATAGTGCTACCTGAAATTTCCTCTGAGGAAGACATGATAACAGACAGAGAGAGAGAGAGAGAGAGGGGGAGATGAAAACAAGGCCTAGGAGAGGCATTTATAGGAAAGGTAATGGAGCAGGAATGGACCAGCTTTGGTTTTCTTATCCGAACCATGGGTGGGTAGCATTAGCATTAGAAATTGAAAATACCCTCTTCAAGAGAGAGAGAGAACAAGAAAATCAAAGTGGTATCGATTAAGATAAAGCGACATCTTGATGCCGTCACATCAATAAATCTAAGGCTATGCTTCCACGTAACCAGATGCAGTTGGGTAGAAGAGGATGACATGTAGTGTTGTATCCTCCTGCAGTTCATGAGATACATCCTATTCATTTTTTCAACGTCTGGTATTGTGAGAAATCACAGTTCAAGTTGTGTGAAAAGAGGGGTAACATTCGGTTTTCTGAAAAGAAGAAAAAAAAAACTTAACAATTTTTACTCATATATGAGTGGGATCTTGATGGATTAATTGTTGACGGATTGGAGGTATTTATCTAATAATATCATATATGTATATGACGGGAGGTCTGGTCTAGTCCAATTTTAGTCTTAAAAAAAAAAAAAAAGAAGTTTCACTATTTTGGACATTGGAGAAAAGTAAGGGAGGTTTAAGTCTTTTACTAAGGCATCGTTTGTTTTTACTTATCAAGTGAGTTTATTGAGAAAGTGTTTTCCTGGTAAAATTTGTGGGAGGGAAAGAGCATTATTAGTGCACAACCTTCAAGAAGGTATTAATTATCTAAATAACAAATACTAGATTTCTATATTTGAGCTTATCATGTTACATCAAAATTTCAATCAATCACGTTAAAAGCATTTACATTTTAAAGATGTAATTGTTATGCATTAAAGGCTTTAACATGGTTTGGTCATGTATTTCAAGGATAGGTTGGGGGTATTTCAAGGGATAGGTGTCAAAAATTTAAAAGTGTTTATCTAATGTGCTTACAACTGGGTGCCTACCTATTCGTCTGATCTTCCCTTCACCTTATTCTCTTTTCTCCTTAATTTTCTCTCTCTCTCTTCTCCCCGTTCCCCTATTCAAGCTTCTCATTAGGCCAAGTAAGCAAGGCTATCAACCATCCCTAATTAGCCATGACATCCTTTATAGCAAGGATTCAAAATCTTGATATAAATGGGAACTTACTAAACAGTACCTACGTACAGCTAAAGGAAACCTACCAAAATAGTTTCCTTCTCCTTACCTTCTTCCCTAATAGAAATGAGATTCTGTGAAAATCGTTCTTCCCCAAATCTTTACTCCCCTACTTTGGATCGGTTATCATTTGTTTCCGCTCCTGTTTTGAATCGGATTCTCTTATACTGAAGATACTATGCCAAGATAGGTTTTGATTTACGTTTTCAGCTTTCTCTTTTTGCTACAAAAACTTTAAGTTTAGAAACTATTTCTGTTAGTTTTAATCAAGCACTAGTAGAATGGCCAGTGCAATGCACGAGATATTTGAATAGGACTCAAATTAAGAAAATCTCAACAAACTACCATATGGATGAAAGGATCATGGCTGCTATATTTGTAGATAATTCCAGTAAGCGAAATCCTTGCAGAAGAACTTTTGTGAACAATGTGAATGTTCAGGTTGTATCTGCAAAACAAAATGAAAACTGGGACAATTGTGTGATATGTTTCCTTTAAAAAAACATATCGATTGTGTGATATGTTTCTTCAAAGCATTTGACACAGTTCTAAGATTTTCAAAATTCATTTTCTATGATATTTTAGTTCGTTCTAATTCAAAGGATACAAACAATAATTCTAACATGTTATAACTAAAAAATACAAAATAAGAAAAAAAACCATGAACCTTACTCATGTAGAGGTAATATCTTAATGCAAAAAATTAAGAAGCGCCCACTAACAATTATGGCAGTGATAGCAACAATTGCCTTAACAGCTGCCAATCCAAGAGCTTCTGTTATATCTTGAAAACCAATATGTACACAGAAGACAATATTGTCCCACAAATGCCACAAAATAATCAGAAGATGCTTACCATTAAAATGAAGATGTGTCATAAAAATCATAAAGATATAATTATGTACCTAAAAGTTGAAAAGAATTGTAAGATGCCATACAAAATCTAAACTATGGGTTGGATTTATGACATCAGAAAAAAAATGAAAAAAATCTAAGGAATGGAAGTAAAGTTATCAACATAATGGAAGATTTGATAAACGGAACTAAGCAGTTTAGGTATTCAAAAGATAAATAGAAGAAAGTGTAACTAATTGTGATGCCAACCAAAATGAACAAATAGTAAAAAGATAATATCTTCATGATACCCGAGGTCTTGATTAAATAAATAGAGCATCTTTGGTGTTATCTAATATTTGAACAAGTTCAGCACTTTTGATGTTAACATGGCAAAACATATCTTAATACCATATATTTTAGGGACATTATAGCATATTCTCTGGGAATGGAACACATTCTATGCTTATCTTTTACCCTAAAACCATACCATCAGATAACACTTCTTTTTTTTTTTTGGATTTTGAGAGGGTGGAAAGTTATTTTCCTAGGTATTATTTATCAGGTAAGTGATATCCATCTCCTAGGTGGGTAAATAAGTTTTTCACTTGGGGAAAAGTTGACAATACTTGAATGGGATAAAATTGCCCTTTTAATATTGGATTTTTATGGCTAAAATGGTCATTGTCTTATTTACATGGGAAATAAAAACATATGGGTAAATGCACTTACTCGGGTAAGCCTTTCCTGGGAAACACTTGGGTAAATGCATTTACCCGGATAAATAACTTACCTAAAAGCAAATGGAGCCTTCAAAGAGAGGATCTTCAATCCCCTGCTAAACCAAGATACAATGTTCAACACAAGATTTTTTTTTTTTGTATTATAAATATTCAACTTATTGTCTCGTATCTATCTCTGAAGTTATAAGTTTTAATCCAACAATTTTAACTTGAAAAGCACAACCTTTGTTAGTCATGTGTACCTTATATTTACTCCATATCCATTTTGGGTTACTACCAAAAAAAAAAAAAAAAGAAGAAGAAGAAGAAGAAAAAGAAAAATTGAGCACTTTTAGGCTAAGTTCCATGACTAACAAATAGATTAGTGATTCATTTCCTATATCAAGGCAAGATTTGATAATTTTAATTGAGTTCAAGTTATGTGACCTCGTTACAATCTTTTCAAGAAAATTCTGTTTCACAACTTTGTCCAGAACTTTAACTAGTTCAAGATTCCCGGGTCATGTAGACAATTTGACTCAATCTTAATCACAACTATTGGGGTTAGCTACACAAATCCTATCACTCCATCGTGCTCCATCAAGAGCCATGTTTTCTGTCAAATAGCAAGTCCTTAACATTTCAGGACTTGTCTTCATATTGTATATTTGGACTACACTTGGTATCTTAGATCTTTGGGTTCTGTATTAATTATTATTTATTTTAATATTTTTGTTAACATTAATTACTTTTTATTAATTTTACTTGAGTTATTTATTAATTATTAATTATTTTTATTAACTAGTAATTTTTAATTATTTCATTAATTTTTAAAAAATATTTTTAATTTTTATTTGTGTAAATTATTAATTATTTTAATAATTTTATAGCCATTAATTATTTTTTAAATTTTAATCATTTCATTTATTAATTAGTAGTTTTTAATTTTTAATTTATTATTTTTATTTGTATTGTTTCAATATTATTTGATGTTGAAAATTATTTTTTATGAGATAATGCAAATTGAACTCAACATTTTCAAATAGTATGTTGTAGGGGTAAAATAGTAAAATTTGTGAATTCCAAATAATAAAGGGTTGATGGAAAAACACAAACTTATGAATTCAGATCCTCTAGAAAGTAAAAAACCACATATACTTTTTTTTTTTTTTCAGATTTGGACAATATATATCTTTCTAACATACTTTTCAGATCTAAAATTTCAGATTTATCAAACACCACCTAAAAGTCCCACTACAGATTCTAGTGTGTGGGAATGGTGGTATAGCTTAAATGGGGACCAAGTCTGTATTAAGAATTAAGTTCTCAAAAAAAATGCCTTTATTCTATTGCCGGACTATTTGGCTTACTTTTAACTTTTAAAATGGGCGTCTATCAAGTCATTGATTGGATCTATGATCTAATGACTTCGGTATCATGTCACCGACCATTGATTGGATCTGTGCACATCCTCAAATTCTACAAATGAGGCATACACATAATCATTACCGTAAAATGAAGAGGCATGCAATCACTTAATTGTCTAAATGAGGGCCAGCTTTTATTGGGTTTGTGTATCCAATTTTTGTTCATTACTGTATTAACAGTAAATATATATTAAGAATAAATTAATCAATAATCATTAAAATATTCAGATTTTCCGTTAGTTGCAAACAGTAATTAATAGAAATGAATATGAATATTAGTTAACAAAAATTAAATTTTCAATAGAATCTTTTGACTGTCAACAATAATTAATTAACAGAAATTTAATTATTATATATTATTATATATATATATATTAATTTGGTGTTAATTTAGTAGATTTTATTGTTTTAACTGTTTGGTTTTTTGTTAATTTAGTATTAACAGTAATTAATTAACAAAAAATTAATTTTAGTATATATTTTTTGTTAATTTGGTATTAATTTAGTAGAAACTTTCCTATTTTTACTGATAACATTTACAGAGAAATAGATAACATTTACAAAATTGCGATCCCAAATCCTAGTAACATTAATTTAAAGTCCATTTGAATTTAGAAATAATTACATCAATAAATTTTTAAAATTAATTGATAAAAAATTAAAATGCATAAACAAAAATTGGATTGAACTTAAACTTGCCCAAACTAATTGAGTATTAATTTGAATTTAGACAAATGGATAACATTTTGTATTTTGCAATCTTAAATCCTAATTATATTAATTTAAAATTCAGTTAAATTTAATAATAATTATGCCAATAAAATTTTAAAATTAACTAATAAAAATATAAATTTCATAAACAAGTAACTCACCTAAAAGTATTGCTTACTTGAACCTAACCAGATCCCCAAACTTGTGAGTTAACCATAGGCCATGGAGTTCCTCCTGACTTCTACTTAATTAATTTCTTTTAATATATTGTCTGTTATAAATTATTTTATATAATATATTATATCATACCACATATTTTATTTCCCACATATATATAACCCATTCCAAACCCTATAGGTTTTGATAAATAGATCCTATTAGAGTCAGAACGGATTGAATATCCAAAAATTCCCATAAAATTTTCATCCCTAAGACAAAAACAGTTCGGCCTCCAAATCAGTTTTTAAAATATTCATTATTATTTTCATTTATTTTGGTACTTTTTATCATCAAATTAGACATTGGGTTTACACTATTCATCCCATGTCTATTCGTATCAAAATCATATTTTCTTTTTTTTTTTTTGGAATTCAAATATAAGTGCTTATTAATTGTACCATCTAGCCCATTAATTCCCATGTGCCTTTTCTCATTTTTATGCCCCATTAATTGTGGTCCTTTAGCTTTCAAATTTCAAATTGCCCATCAGTTGCCACTTACCACCATTAATGTCGTTAATCGTGGATTTTTAAATCTTGCCATTTATTCCCCTGTTATTATAATACAAATTAAAAAATGTTAATCCACAAGCTATTAGAAGGACTTGAACCCATGCCTTCCAAATTAGAGATATAATTATTCATCACTAGACTATCTTCAATATTATGCTAGTTGTTAAAATTAGGGGTGCAACTTGGGCGGCCCTAGCCCAACCGACCCAATTCAAAATTTTATACAGGTTATACTTGAATTTTCGGACCTCGGGCTGGGCTCAGGCCTAAAAAGTTTTTTTTTGGGCTAGGCCCAGGCCTAACATGCAGGTAGCTCAAATCCAACCCAACTATACATACACACACGTAAATTTTGCATATATATTTACCTATATACATATATAGTTGCATACGTATTTACATATATATATATACATGTATACAAATTTACATAAATGCATATATACACATAATTTTAGAGTGGGTTCATTGGCCAACTCGAGCTTGGTCTAGGCCCAAGCCCAACCTGAGTGCATAGTGCGGGCTAGGCTCGGGTTGAGAAGACCGGTCTCGATTTGATAGGCTGGAGCATGTTTAAGGTCAATCCAGGCCCAACCGACCCAATTCAAAATTTTATACAGGTTATACTTGAATTTTCGGACCTCGGGCTGGGCTCAGGCCTAAAAAGTTTTTTTTTGGGCTAGGCCCAGGCCTAACATGCAGGTAGCTCAAATCCAACCCAACTATACATACACACACGTAAATTTTGCATATATATTTACCTATATACATATATAGTTGCATACGTATTTACATATATATATATACATGTATACAAATTTACATAAATGCATATATACACATAATTTTAGAGTGGGTTCATTGGCCAACTCGAGCTTGGTCTAGGCCCAAGCCCAACCTGAGTGCATAATGCGGGCTAGGCTCGGGTTGAGAAGACCGGTCTCGATTTGATAGGCTGGAGCATGTTTAAGGTCAATCCAGGCCCAACCCTAAAAATTAGGAGTAAGGCCCAAGCTTGAGGTCAAGCCCGAATAGTCCAACCTAGGCTTAGCCTGCATTAAAATTTGATGCACTTGGAATTGGGCTCAGGCCTAGGTCAGGCTTAGGTTGGTTAATCAACCCACACTAAAATTTGATATAAATGTATGCCTATATAGTCTATATGTATGAAAACATGTATGGTGTACAAAATAAAAAAAAAATGCATGTATGCACTTATGCATGCAAGTATGTGTCTATATATACATATAAAACTAAAAATCTAAGCCTAACCCATATAAAATTACAGGTTGGATTGATATGGGATTGGGTTTGGCCTGCCAAAGTTGCATCCCTACTCATTTTTTTTTTATGCATAGAATTCCCCCAAAAAAATAACAGAAACTAATAAAACTTAATTAATTTGCCCTATTGTCTTTTCATTAAATATATATCTGTATTAAAATCACCCACAGTCAAGGCTTACACCTTTATGCCTCATGCCTCGAGGTTTGAGGCATATGCCTCTTTTTGACAAGGGCCTAGGCATTACATCAAAGTTGTGAGGGTAGTGTGCCTTAAGGCTTAAACAATTTAAAACAATGATTAAAATAATATAAATTTCATTTAGGCCATGTTCGTTTTTCATAAAGTGAAGGGGGAAAATTGGTCAATCCCATTGACCAATTTAATTTTACTGGGTATCAGTTTCGCGGGTAATCGATACCCTTGCGACACTCGGGTATATTGGTTTTCCAAGTGGAGGGTAAATAGATAAAAAGGAAAATCTCAAAATTGCCCCCACAAGATAGAGTTTGTCTTTGACTTTTTTTCCCAGATCTCGGCTCTGCGTTTCTCCTCTCTCACCTCTCGGCTCTGCATTTCTCCTCCTCTTCGGCTCGTATTCTCTTCACCGACGCCCAACGTCTTCCTCTCTTCATGGAAAGAGAGAAGGCGAAGGACGCACTAATTCTTTTAGATTCATGGCGATTTTTCTCCGAAGAAGCAAGGTACTTGGTTTTTTGGGCTAGTTCAGCAGATCTTGCAATACAATGTTGTCTAATTTCATCTTTGTCAGCTAGATCATGCTGAGATTCTCAGTGCTTGAGTTTTAGCTATTCATGTTTGTTTTATTGGTTCTGAGCTGAAGATCTTAGGGTTTTCTCACTTATTAGACGAAGAGGTCGAAATCTTATAGTTGCATGGGATCCTGAGGCGGATCTAGTGTAGTTCGGTGTGTTTCATTCGTGTTCTGTAGTAGCTTTATTTCTTTTAGCTGGAGAAGGTGTATAATGTGCTCTCTTTTATGTTTGTGTGGACTATACCAACTTTTCTGGTTTTTTTTTTCGGCCCTGTATGTGTTAATGGCGGGGATATGATGTAGATCTAGACTGATTCGATTCGCTTCAGCTAGTTCTTGTTTTGAATATCCTTTTTTTTGGAGTCAAAAGGAGTTCTCTACATTGTTAAGTGTGAGCTAACCTTTTATATTCGGTGTTTTAGTGATCTCGTGTAATTTGTAATTATATAGTTATTTGAAGTTTTCCCATTTTGCAATTCTTGTCTTAGTATCAGTGAGAAGGTCAAAAGGGAACAAATTAGGCTATCTGTTCCTTATTTGGGTTTGTATCTGAATTTGATATTTATTTGGGTTCGTTCAAAGGCTTTATTATTTTTTGAAATGGTAATAATTGCAGTACACTGATCATTGCTAACAGGCATGAGTTGTATATGCTAACCAACATACTGTAATTATAAATGTTTCAGAAGCTTTTGGACTCTGGTTTAAAAATGTTGACTCAAAAGGCATGATGATTATAGTATTTGGTCAGTTTCATGGATAAACATTCTTAAGCTTAGCAGTTCATTGTAATGGCCATGGGTGTTTGGACAATGTTATCTTCTTAGGGATTTTTGCCAATCCATTGTAAGATACACCTTCTTTGTTCCCAATCTAAGAAGCGTCTTCTCAGGAATTTTTGCCTACGTAAGGCAAAAAGAGAAAAAAAGAACTTTGTTTTTAGCCAAAGTATATGGCTTCAGTTGAAATATCTTCAATTTCCAGTTCATAAATTTCCTAACATCTTCAGTTACTGATAAAAAGAAAATTCCTAACATCTTTGCGGTATATCCTAAAGCTTTAACATTAGGATGTTAGATTTCTGTGAACTATGATAAATGGTTAAGGATGTTTATTTGTTGGGCACATCACTTATTTATCCCATTTTCTTCAGACACCAACAAACTATCAAGGGTTAGATTTCCATACACGTGCACTACAACAAAGTAAAGTCCATCTTTCTTGGGATGAGGATGAGCCTCAGCGTTTGAAGACCTTAAGATGGAAATTAAATGATGATCAGGTATGTGAATTCATACACTTTTTTTTTTCTTTAGCCATCTATGCTACCAATTGTTCTATTCTATGGACTATAATCTAGGTCTGTGGTTTCACCATTTTGTGTACTGAGTTTATGGGGAGAATAACAAGTTATTTTGGAAATACTAAACATGCTTATACCACCTTAGGGATTTAGTAGAAGGTTAAAAGCATTTTGTCAAGCTACTTAAATGGTGCAACTGCTATTACCTTAAAAATTTTGTTTCCTTTATTTTTTTTCGTTGTCTTTCTCTTCCCAAACCCTGGGACTTTGAGCAGATTATCCAATTTGAAAATGAAAAGAAAAGTCATAGTAATATGGGTTGGGTGGCTTGCCTTGTATTGGGCATGCTCCTTGTTCACAACTACTTGTTGTATCTTCTACTTTAAATCATTAATGAATTTTTCTTGTTGATTGTTGTTTGATGATAAAATGATAAGAAAGTCAAAATTATTATAAAATTAAAGTACAGAAGGAGAATTTGTTACTATTAGCCAAAGTTAAGGAGAGACAACAGAATTTTCCCTAACATGTATTGTAGTTTGAGCTGGTAAAAAAATTTTCTGGTTTCAATTTACATTCTGCTTTAGCCCCACGTGAGGTTTGCAGATAGGTGATTGTCTGGTTCTGATAAGTTAGGAGCAAGAAATCTCCATCTTTATGTAAACATCTAGGTTCTTGTCTCATAAGGAACAAGGAATGCTGCTAAAGATAATTGTAGTTTATCTTTATCATTTGAACTTAAATTCCCTTATTTTTTTTTAATGAAAAG
Source organism: Nelumbo lutea (assembly GCF_056320005.1). Classification (NCBI taxonomy): domain Eukaryota; kingdom Viridiplantae; phylum Streptophyta; class Magnoliopsida; order Proteales; family Nelumbonaceae; genus Nelumbo; species Nelumbo lutea. The sequence continues at coordinate 127,579,913 of NC_142684.1, forward strand.
GAAATGATTCAGTTGAGTTTGTTCATGCAGAAAAGCTTGTGGCAGAGAGAAGCTCAGAACATAAAAATGGGGGTTAACAGAGCCTGTGCCATTGGATGAGGGTGGTTCAGTCGAGGCAGTTCTTGGAAAGAATCCTGAGGTCCATTATATTTTTATGTTTGTACCAAGGTCTGCGATTCTAATTTATTGTAAATTCTGTGATTTATTTTTGGCCCTGCTCTTAACCTTGGCAATTCGTTTTTTCCTACCTGGCTTGGGAGGCTGTAAATTTTTTCACCAAAATGACCTGCCTTGAAACAATGATTAGCTATGGGCTAAGCGGGGATTCTTTAACCATGCGTCTAAGGCCTATTAGGCCTGTGTCTTGTGCATTTACAGGATAAGCGCACAACCGGGATTGGAGCATGATAGCGACTGTTGATAGAAGAAAGTGAAGAATGCCTTTGTGAGTTGCTGTTGAGATTTTTATCCTCCATACTTGGGTATTCCAAAAGCGTGCTGTTTGTTTTCTTTTTATAGATAGAGTGTGTTGTTGTTAGAACTTGAAACGTTTGATACCAATGTATTATTTATTACCTTACCGTACTCTTGAATTTGTATTTTAACTTACCGGAAAAACCGGGAACCACAAATCTTCACTTCTTTCATTACAGGAAGTAGCAGAGAAACTTATGTTGCAAGTGCTTCGTGTCCTCACATTATTTTTTTCTTCATTTGTTGTATATGCCCATTTGTGAATTTCATAACTGTGATTTTGAAGGTCAAAGGATTGGCATGATCTTATAAGCATTGACATTTTAAACTCTCCTTTGCTATTTGTTATTTTTGAACCTTCAATGGTTCATTAAATAACCAGAACTAGTATGATTTTTATAAAGAAAACCAGAAATTATGACAAGTCTTAAATGCCCAAAAGTTGAGCCCAAAATAACGGTAGATGGTGTTTTCTTTTATCGTTCTAGAGGAAAATTTTGAATTAGCTCAAATTAGGTTTAAAAGAAGAGGCAGCATGGTTTATTTCCAAAAATTTTAGGGGCATTTAAGACTTTGTGACATGGTTTTCAAGTTCATGTCCAAAAAAACATGGATTTGGGCCAAAGGGTAAAATTGGAAAGAGATGCAAAAATAATAATTTACCCAGTAAAGTGGGTGTTGCAAAAGAACATGGGAAAATAAAGTACTTCATTTACATAGGTAAATCAAACAAAAAAAAAACATGGGTAAATGCACCTACCCAGGTAAGTGGTAAGTGCATTTACCCAGGTAAATATGTTTCCGAAAAAAGAACATGGCCTTTAACTTGGGGGTTACATGTATTCAACAAAATAATTTTATATATAAATATTCAACAAAAAATTAGAAAGATTATCATTAAAATCAGTATTTTATAAAAAAATTCATACTGCTAGCTGATTAGCATTGCAATATAAAGCAGTAATTGAAACAACGAACCAAATTTTGGAAGCCTTATTTCCATCTTTTTTTAGACGTTTTCAGTATTGAAATTAAATTTTACGATGGGAATTAATAGAACAGATGGTCTCATACTGGATTCTTCCAGCACTGGGATACTGAATGTATCATGTATGGAAACATTTTTCTCCAGATTAAATTGGATTTTGTATCACTCAAGCCCAATTTGGAACAGAGTTCCTCTTTTAAAGAACACTTAGGTTGCAAATTCTAGGGGGGGGGGGGGCAAGACCCAGATGTTAAGACTTAAGGTATACGGATAGGACAGATACAAACATACTCATTCATCACATGTAATGTCTAGAACCTGAACCTGATAACCAAACCAAACAGTTGTCTAGGCCATAGGTTGAATGGTTCGATGGCTGGATTTAATGATCAAAACCATAAAAAAAACCGGGATCCAGTCAGTTGTCCTGGTCACTAGGTCACAAAGGATCATGGGGCCTGTTATTCTCTGTTGAATTAGCCAGCAATAAGTTGGTACAACTTCAGTCGAACAAATGCCTTGAAGTGAAAGAACAGCCAAAAGAGAGCACTAAATCCAATGGAAGTATAAAACAGTATGTTGACTTCAAAATGTACAAATAGGAACACTCAAACAATCAATGACAGAGGGAAGTAGTTCCTAGTATCCTGAAATCTAACCAATTCTAATCCGACTTGTGTGATAAAGATTCAAACACCTAGACAAATCTAAAAGCACCATTGCTTGTATTCACTGCAGCCAAAGCAATGATAGTTTGCAAAAAGTTCACGTTAATAATATGAGTTGTTATAAAAAAATATATGAATTGCTATCTGGGGTTGTAACAGTTAATGAAATCAATTCTAAATTCTTAGAGGCCAGGATCAGGATCCACTACATCCCTTGAAATGTTGGGGCTGAATAACAGCATACCATACTGAACCACACACTGTACAGTGCAATCATGCACAATATTCAAATTTGCATATTGATGATGCATGACAAGCTCCAATGTCTTCTTCACAGTAGTATCAGAACATACTACCAGGCATGTCATCAGGATGTTACAAAGTGGCTGTCCCCGCCAGCATCCCCTCCTACCAGAGTAGTTTGTACTTCTAGCCCCCAATCTCCTCTCATTCCATTCCCACATGAATTTGTTGTCCCCCACACCTGTGATAATTTTGGCAGTCTCTCCACAAATTTCACAACATCTACATGAAAAAAAAAGTAAGATATTAATATAGTATGTGTTAGAGAATATCAACCTATTCAAGGACCTCACCTAATAGCTTAAGCTTTTAGGTTAAATGGTTCTTTGAGATGGTATCAAAGCCATTTTGACTAAGTGGTCTAGTGTTCGATCCTCATTACCCCCATTATAATTAATTAAGTTTCAGCACAAGGTATGGGTGGGCCTGTGCTTGTTCACACTTCAAGCCCAATGGGCTTTCGTGTGAGGGGGCGTGTTAGAGAATACCAATCTATTCAAGGACCTCACCTAATAGCTTAAGCTTTTAGGTTGAATGGTTCTTTGAGAGTATGTAATACTATGCAAACCTTTGAAGAGACAATCAAGTAAGCTTGAAGTCCTGATGTTGTGGATTTGCAAAAGACATTTCTAATTTATTACAAATAATAAACCAGGCACCATTACTTTTAGTGTTGTTCTCCTTCTGACCTATTCCCAACAATTTAGATGTGAATAGGTATTCTGTCCTGCATTTCCAGTCTATCTATAGCTTCCAGCCCGAAAGATCAGTTTTGTACAAAGGCATGATAGTGATCTCAAGTAAGGCATGTGCAAATTTCTGATCCAGATAAGCAATAACATTGTAATGATTTGGGCTCTGTAAGAAATCTAGTTTGAATTGTGGTAGCAAAGAATCGACATTGCCTAACTAGTATTAAAATTTAGAAGAGACTTATTAAGTATCCAATTTTATGCTGAGAATATTGTAATAGCATTTCCGTTCAATGTTTAAAATGCAGACACCGGGGGGGGGGTAGGATTGAAGAAGAAACAGCTACTTGTGCTAAGGTGGAATTTGCTGGTGGCAGCATGAGGCAGCATTTTCTTGTAAGATTTGTCATGGAAAAGGAGTTTATCTCCATGTGCCATGACTAATAAAGTGTAATATGGGAAAATAGGACGACAGAGTAAGCAGAATATGTATAGTAAAAGGAAAGGAAAAGTAATGGACAAGGAGAAAAAACAAGTACTCAACAGCTGGCAAGTAGATAGTTTAGCAAAAACAGTTGGCACCTAAGTACACAATTTAAATAATACTAATTAATTTCTCCGAGGTGAGTCTACAAAAGCACTTATTTAACCCTGTGAATGATTTGCTATTTGATGAAAAGTACATTATTTTGACCTTGATATTGTGTAAGTAAATTCAACAATCAGTGTTCTTTTTTCACTAGGTCATACTAAAGTTTTTAATTGAATTCTTTTAACCAATAACATTTTCAGGATATTCTAAAGGTGCAGAACATTCATACAAATATAGATTGATTACCAATTAAAATACTAACCTTAGTTCTCAAAAGAGCATCCAAACATTTCCCATTTTTTCGATTGATATCCAAACATTTCTCCATGCCATATACCTTTGCAATTTTGGAAACTGAAATATGTTGTATTTGTAGTAGCTATCCAAATTATGCTTGACAAAAGCCTTCATAAATATGATTAATAGAAAAGGTGTGTATTATATGGTTCATAGAATACAGAAATCCTGCAAATTAGCATATGATTTTCATGAAAATGAAAATGACAGGTCAATCTCAACATACAGAAACAAAAAGCATTATTATCCAATAATGATCCTGGCTATCCCAGTGCTTTAGGATTCGATAAAAGAGACAGAAAATGTTAATTACATCTATGAAGGGTTTTCTGGGTACTCAAGTTCAACATTATTTTTTTATCATTAACAAGAAAACTCCATCAGAAAACAATAAAAAGCAAGAATAAGATACAAGAAGAAAAGGGAAAAATATAAAGAGCCCAAAATAAAAAAGAAAGAGCCACAACACAAAATTTTGGTTCAAAGCCATCCTTATAACGACATACAACCCCCTACCCCAACCTGAGAAATAACAACAATTAAAAAAAATATAACCACCTTTACAGATCAGTATCACTGCAGTGGAGCATGACCCTATTTAGATCTGATCTAAAAAGGATTTCTACGGATGAAGAAGATTTTCACTCTAGTATTTGTCAAAGATCTAGTCTCACAATTGTGGTTCCATGAATGCCCTCAACATTCCTCATCCAACCTGAATTTAAATTGGAAGGCATGACCTTGGTGAACTATGCCTTGTTAAAGGCACTGAAATTATTGATATAACACAGAAGATCGATCAGATATCCACATGGTCTTCAGATGGAACTTCATGCCTATGGAAGCATAAGAGATAATCTCCATATCTTCTATGAACCCTTGAAATATTGAATGATGACAAATCATTCACATTGGTGCATGAAGCATGTTTCAATGCCAATTCCCCCTTTTCTACATTTCATTCTAATGCCAAGAGCAAACTAGGAGTAGGTCAGTGAGGCATCCATAACTCATACAACAATTGTTCTACATGATATAGCACATCTTTTTAGGGGTGTCAATTGGACTGGATTTGGTCCAATTCGATCCAGTCCAATGCGAGTCCATTACAAATGGACCAGGTCCAATCCAATCCAGTGAATTTTTTGAACTGGTCCAATTCAATGTCTGGACTGTCCAATCTCTTCAAATTTGTTTTAATTTAGATTAATTCTAATCCAAAGTCCAAACTTGGTCCATTGACACTTATCTTCTATCAATGGACCAGATATTGGCTCAATCCAACCCAATCCAATATGAATTCATTATGGATGGACCAGGTCCAATCCAATCCAATAAATGCTTTCGACCATTAAGTCTGGACTGGTCCAATTCAGTATGTCTTGTTGGTCCGTCCAATCCATCCAAATTGATTTTGGTTTGGACAGGGTCCGGTCCAACACTGGTCCATTGACACCCCTACATCTATCTCTTAGGTTATGGGCATATTCACTCAAATATCCAACTTCATGTGTTCCATTAGATTGTCCTAAATGTTTGAGCACTATATAATCTCATTCAGGAAGTTTGTTCTAGTGTATAATAAGGTAAATTCCCAGAAAATGGGAAACTGGATTCAGTCAGTGCAAGCCCCATTCAAACAGTCTTTATAGCCTTGCATTGGGAATATCTCCCCAAGAAATAAAGCACAGAAGTGCGGAAATGTTCCCAATGCAAGGCTGTAAAGGCTGTTCGAACGGAGTTTGCACTGACTGAAGCCGATCTCAGAAAAATCGCCTCATAGACGCTCAAACAGTTTGCCTTCACCAGAAAAGCTGAATTGCTGGTAACTGCTATTCTTGTATGGTATTCCGGGTTAGTGACATGGTAATCATAATAAGGTAGAGAGGTGAAACTATAATTGTTTCTAGCACCTCAAAACAAATATATGTAGACATGATCATCATCATCCAAGCCTTATCCTAACTATATGGGGTAGGCTACATGATCACCTTATATTATTTAGATGGTCCTAGAGTAAGAGATTAGTAAGATATGTGCAAGTGCTCCATTCCCACTGGGAACAAAACATCTATATATAATCATAATATTAGAAAACATTTCTAGTCCTACAGTAAGTAGAGTACCCATTGAGAGATTAATGTGAGCTTCAGGCCCAAATCAACATTCCTATACCCTCTTTTCCCCCATTCAGGGGTTTGAATTTTAGGATGATTATAGAAAGTGAGAGCTCTGAGAAACTCCAGAAGAAGAATGGTTAATCTTCCAAAAACAAATATCAATACTATTCAATAAAAATCCAAAATCAAGTACTGATCAACTAAAGAAATTCTTTAGATTACATTAGAATCTCATAGAAAGCAGATTACAGATAGGGTCAAATAGTATTAAGCTAATGCAGAATTGCAGATAGACTGTTTTTCACAAGTGTCATCCTTGTGCCTCTAATCTGTTAATGTAGGACCAAATAGTTCTAAGCTTCTAAACTGCTTTGAGGACAATTGAATAACAAAGATGTCAAGAATGAAAAAGAAAATCTTCCTTAATTATTTTCAGAAATCGCTCAACTGATCTAGCCAGTTCCCTTTTGCATTCCACATTCCCAAATAACATGCAATTCAGGAATTAGGATAACAACATGCATAACTAACACGGAAAAACCCAATCAGAAGTAAATACAGCTATCCATACTATTACTAGATGTACCAGCAACTGATGCGCTTTGATTGGGTGTCATGACCTGTATTACACATTTGTTTCTAGTATATCCAATGCTAGAGTTAAAAACCTTAAATTGATATCTTCTTGGTAATGTATTTTAAAAACAGAAAAATTAACACATGAATTGTACTCTCAGAACTTGTCAAGTTTTTAGTAACTAAAATTTGTAGATGTCATCCACAATGTGTTTCCTACATGCACCAACACACCCAAATAAATGGGGGAAAATATGCATAAATTGTGCGTAACATCATACTACAACTCAACAAAAACTGATCCTTTTCTTTCTGCTTGCACAATCCTGAGACACGAGCACAACCATCTATTCAATGGAACCCTGTCCTCTTGCCCACATAATGGGGACAAGGTATCAACATCTATATGACTAAATCTAACCGCGGTTCTACCCATTTTGATAAGATCGGCTTTCCAAATATGATTACTTTTGAGGACCTGTGTTATTCTTGCATGCCCAAGAACCTTTTCAAATTTTGTAGTTATTAGTGGTATGAGTTATAAAATCTACATCTTTAGTACATTTCAGTGATTTTAGGATCTAACGATCTAAATGTTTTCTTGAGGTCAAGAAAGTTTTTCCTTTTATTCGTAAAGTTGATTTCATGTCCGCCATGATTGTCCAGGCACCATATGAGTCGAGCAGTAATGAATCCAAGGTGGATATAAACCACCCATATTCAGAAACAAGCAAAAAATAAATACCTGTTGCCTCTTAACTTAAACCAGGCCTCAGCACATTGACGATGTGCAATGCCCAGTTCGCCTTTGCAACCGCAACCGAGCGTGATAAGATCGGAAGGAACCTCGGACGGGTAATCTGAGACAGAACTCAAATGACAGATCCTACAAGCCTTCTCTCCCTCCCAACTTTCACCGCTGAATTCTCCACCACATTTAACACCGATGACACATGTATGCTTCTCCAGTTCAAGAGACACCTTACTCGTCTCCAGCACGTTGTCCTTAGCTTTCGAACCCTCACCTTCTCCACTTGCACTTTCATCCTCTGCAGGTGCTATCACAATTACAGTCTGAGGAGCTGGATCAGTCTGACTCGACGAAGAATTCTCAACGACCCCCTGCCGATCACATATCTCTTTATCCATTACTTTCTCACTCACCTGAACATCTTCCAGCTACCTCCCTTATTCAGAAATCAGAACCTCCCCAGATGCAATGTTCTTGTTCTTCCGTGCGTCCGAATTGATCTCTAAACCCCTCAATCGACAGACAACCCCCTCGGCCCCTCCCCCCAACACAAACACCTCCTTTGCAAATCCAAGCATCTCCCAACTGTCAATTCCTTAATAAATTCCAATGGTTGGGATCAAAGACGGGCACAACCAAGACTCCTAAAATAAAATGTCCCAGCTCTTTGAAGCTCTATCTCAGAAAAAAAAATCTAACAAAAGACTAAATTAATAGATAAGATCATCAAAGAAATAAAAAAAAAGGTTAAAAACCATTTTCAGAGTTAAAACACGCTATAGTCCGTGATATATGGATTAGGGTTTCAAACTCATCAGAAAAAACATTTTGAGCTCCAAGCTTCTTCTTAGCCACCCCGCTGTTTCTCTCTCTAGTCCCCACCATTTCAGATTAGGTGAAGCAAAATAATGGAGAATAAGATTAAAAAATTGGATAAATTATTTTTCGTTAAAGAAGCAGACAGATCGAATTGCTCTCTCATTGGAAGACTTCGGGAAAAGCAAGTAGATGATTCCCCACTCTACCTGCCGTTTTCAACGGGTTAACTTCCGTGCCCGAGTGTAAGCTTGAATCTCGCATTTTTTACCTAAACGCATCCCCGTGTTTCCTTGATATTTACAAGAATTACCTCCAAAACTTGCAATCAAGTGAGGGGTAAACATTTTGGTGAACCAAGAAGAGGCCAGTTGGGCTGGTTTCCTCTTTATATTGTTCTTATCCATGGTCTTTGTTATCATAATGACGGTCGGTCTATAAGCGTTTTTGTCAGATGGGCCCACAATTAGATGACGGAGATCCGACAAATGATCCCTCACCCAATCATCACAACTAGTTGAAACCAATCATCAATGACGACATGCCTAAACCACTTGTAGCAGGAATTTAAGGTCAGGTTGGGCTTGGCCCACCAGCCCACTTGGACGGAATATTTAGTTGACCTAGGCTGCCACTTGGCCGTCGTCATTGAGTAAACCTCCCCGAATGGGCCGCGGGCTTAACCTCGGGCCAAAAAGCCCAGCCCGCATAAAATTCAAGCTGGGCTCGGGCTTTGCCAAAATAGCCCGGCCCGACCTATAGTTAAACCTAAGTAAATCTGGCTCGACCTATAGTTAAACCTAAGTAAAAACACTATGTGATGTCCATTTGAATAAATTTTTTAATTTGAGAATGTTGCTGATTCACTTGTAGGCCCATTGTTCTTTTAAATAGGGGAAAAAAACATCTAAATTAAAATAGAAAATGTCCATTTGAATAGTGAAAATTTTGAAATTCTTTTATTAGGTTGGGCTTCGGGCTTTTTATTAGGGCCGGGTTCGGGCCCAAGTTGTAGGCCCGTTGGTCGAGTCGGGCTTGGCCTCGGGCCTAACATTTTTCTGTTAATAAAGAGTCAAAGCCCGGCCGGCCCGGCCCATGAACAGGTCTATCATTGAGGGTGGTTTAGGCCAAGCAAATCTGCTCTCCACAACGTCCCACAACACATTCAAGCCTTGTATTGGGAACATCTCGTGATGATGATACGAGAAGTGATGATGTCATCATCGGGAGATGTTTCCAATACACGGTGGGATGTACTGTGGGACGTTGTGGGGGGCAATTTGGTGGGAGGCAGATTTGAACTCCGGTTGAACCGACAGTCGGGAATTTGGTTATGTTTTCGAAATGGCAAGTATGGAAATGGAACTGCACACAATAATTAGAGTATGGCTATGTTTGGGAGTCTTATGTCGAGCATTGCTAATTGGGCTTGGTCAGTTAATCCTTATTACTAGCCACATAGGCACCCTATCAGCAAATGCCTCATTAATTGCATCCCTACCTATTTTGCAAACATCGATTTCTGTGCATCTCTTTCGTTTTAGGAAGTTTAATTTTAGAGCTTCCTGTTTATTGACACTTTGCTGATGTGATGCCTAATGGTGCCTATGTGTTATAAGTGCCTTCATTAATTGCTTTTCTTGGTTTACGGCTACACAAGTACAAAACATTTACTCAATAAATATAAACGGAACCAAACACCCTAAAAAAAGTCCAAATCAATGTTGGATAAAAAATTTCTCAAAAAATGCTTTTTCACTCCAAAAAGCCCATTTAAAAAGCCAAACATTACATTTTTAAAAACCCTTTTATAAAGAAAAAAGCCATTTGAAACATCACATTAAAACCAAATGCTTAAATATGCTTATTTAAATAAGTGCCTTATGCAAAAAATGCTTATTTAAAAGCCCGTTTAATAAAGAAAAAACATTTTAAAATTAAACACAACCTTAAACTTCTAAAGAATAGATAGGGCGTAAAGTAGGACTGAAAGTCAAGGGTCAGATTGGATTGAGGCCAAACCTAACCCAACTCAAGTTGTTAAACCCCAACCTTAGCCCTAATCAATCTGACTTTTCTGATTGGATTGGGATTAGATCAGGCTTACGTTGAGCTTGGATTGGATTTGGGCTGGCCCAATTTCCTCATTTTGTATTATCATTTTTTGGTATTCAGTAATATACACCACACTAACAACCCCCAAAAGAGATGGTTGCGGTGCTGAACCAAATTAGTTAATATACCAACTGACCCACCCCTCAGTTGGTGTTAAAGTATTATCATTTCTTAGATCTATGATCAATAGATTAAGATTCATTTTATCATTATTGTATGTACAAATAAAAATAAAGCTACGGTGTTTTAGGAGTAATATATTCTTTTGACCAAAAACCAAAGGAGTAATCTATTCTTTATCTATTATCCTTTTCTTAATTCTTCTTCTCTCTCTATCCTTTCTCCCTTATACCGTCCCAGCTCTCTCTCATTCACTCTTTCCCGTTTCTCTTTTCACCCTATCCATGTTTCTCAATAGGCCATGTGGCAAGTTAGAATTAAAAACGGTATTATTTATAGAAACCCAAGCAATAAAGTACGTGTATAGGAAACTTAACTAAATAGTCTCATTCTCTTCCCTTCTTCCCTATTTCATACTCTTACATTCTTTTTGCTTCCAATATTTTGAACTATTAGACCACAGTTTTTCCGTTCCAAATAAGTAATCGCCCCTGTTTTGGACACAGTTAGAGTTAACAATTGAGGCAGCAATAGGAACACGGTTACATAGATTAAGTATGTGTTTGGAACTGTAGACATTTATTTATTAAACATTTTTTTACTTGATTTGTTTGGAAAATTGAGAAAAACAATGACGAATCCATTTATTGACACTTAGGCGTCATATCAACAAAACAGTGAATAAACTTTTATCCATTGGGAGAAGCACTAAAATGAAGGCCGCATTTGGCAAGTCTTTCTGTGCGGTCTTCCGTCTGTTTAGAATCTCGTAAGACCGAAAATCGGTCTATTCTCGTTTGGTTTGCATCAGATCTCACTGCCAAAAGATATTGCATCGAAAAGCTCAGAGAAGCCCAATTTGGGCTGATTTTGGGAAGTTACGGTCATAGCTTTCGGGCTTTTATGCTCTCTCAAAGCTTCCCCATATGTGTGCGACTTCTCACATGCATACAAAATTGAACAATAACCCCCGATGCTACCCCCCCTCCCCCCCCAAACCCCTCTCATTTGCACACTCAACACTTTTCCTCTTACTTCTCATGGGTTCATTTCCTCCACTCCCTTCATCCTCCTCTTCCTCCTCCTCTAATCTTCTTCTTCTTCTTCCGCCGTCGCCATCCTCCTCTTCGTCTCTATTTCGTGGTTCCACTAAAATATTTTTCCCCTCTTTTGTAGGAGATTACAAAGCATTTAGTGCTCGTGAATCTCGTGGTGGTGGTAGTCTGTTATTCGGGTGGTGGTTTGTGCAAGTACAATCCCCATCCCAATATGTACTATTAGGGTTTTTTTGGAACATCGATTGTCTTATTAGGTTTAAACTTCTATATGTTTATTCCTTTTTTTTAATGCAATTAAAAATTGTTAGGTTTAAACTTCTAATGTTAGGTTTGCACATGTACAACCCCCATCCCAATATGCACTATTAGGGTTTTTTTTGAACATCCATTGTTCTTGTATCTGCACATCTTAGGTTTAAACTTCCATATGTTTACTCCTTTTTTTTATTCTTCCGTATGATATCGTTGCTTATTATACTTTTTTTTTTAATTTTCATTGCTTTTATTTTTAATCTGAAAGTATCAGATTTTGATATCGTATGATGCTTGCTTTTATTTTTAATTTGAAAGTATCAAATTAACTCCATCTATATCATCCACATCAAAATCAACTTCATGCATTGCTTGGCCTTGATCTAATTTAGGAAGCCATTATTAACTCCAAATATCCAAATAAGTAGAAAATGAACTTCCTTTAAAAAAGAGTAGAAAATGAACTTTTAACTTTAAAATAAGTGAAAACTATGACTTCAGTAAAGCTAAAACCAAGTTAAACTTCCAATGTTTTCTTTTTATATTCATCTTTTTCAGCAACAAAGAGATTTGTAAAAACAAGCAGATCAAAAAGAGAGAAGTAATACAAGGCTCAAGATCCATTAGAAACATGATCCAATCCCAGACCTCAAAGAGGTAAAACCAATCCACCAAAAAATAAAAGCAAAGCAACAAATGAGAAAAAAATTGCTACCCTAAGGGTGAAATCCCCCAATACAATTCAGGTCTCCCAAAGCTACACAGACCGTCAGATTTCTTGCCTCCCTAGAATGCCTCAACCTCCAAAGAGCAGCAGAAAGATTTCTTATCCAGTTAATAATAACCTCAGCCTTCCTCTACCTGAATCATTTCAAATCCCAAAGATTACACAAGTCTATGCCCCAATAACTTGCAATTTTCTCTTTTACACTCAAGATAGTATATAACCAAAAGATCGAAGTTTCTCAGCATGGCTCATAATCTTTATTATTAATAGTTAATGTTGTCCTTTTTTTATCAATAGCAGGAAACTTTCATTAAATTATAAAATGATTAAAATACAAAGGTGGGGGGGGGGGGGAGGTAAACCCTCTTACCACCCCCCAACTTTCTATTGCAACGCCTATCATCAACAACACTAACCCTTACTTACTCTTTAAAAATCAACATATAGTATAACCTCTCTCAACTCACCATGGCATGCAAACATCACTAACATATCATTTTCACTTGTTAACTCTCCTATCTTCTCTTCCAACTCCCTACCAAGAATCTTGTAACCAATATGAAAATATATGATCATGCAAACCAATATGAAAGTGTACTCACTATATAAATGAGGTACATAAGCATGTAAAAACAGTCACTATATATCTGATCATATTAACCAAGTCAATTTTAAATGCCCTATTAGGGGCCATAATTGGGATTTTTTCAAAATGTACCATTATGTTTGATTATGCTAGCTGCTACATACATTATGTGGCACCATGCATAACAAAGTATGATCCTTCTCCAACTTGCCATAGCCATAAACATGGCTGATTCAATTATCAAATCACTAGAGAAAAATTCCAATCAAAAGCATTGACTTAAAAATTATCAACTTGCCATAGCCATGAACTCCATGGAGATGAATGCAATACTTAGATGGTTTAGCTTCTTGTGGATATCGATCTTATGGTTGGGGCTCATAATAATCTTAATGTTTAGGATTTAGATAGCAAGTAGTAAGGATTTACAAGTGCAGATTTTTATGTCAAAGGGGTTACTTTGTGATGGACAAATATAGTAAGAACCAAGGTTGCACTTGCAATGGATTTTTTCTTTCATGTATGACTATCTGATGATCCAACATTGTTTTCTTTCATGGATTTTAGCATTGTTTTCTTGCATGATCCACCTTAATATGCATTGTTTTCTCTCATGGAGTCCAGATTCTAGTAGGAGGACACCAAAACTATAGACAACACATTTATCATTTAAGAAAAAATTTGCTTAACCCATACATTACCCGCAAGCAATATCTATCAAGCTAAGCTTCTCTTTGACAGCCTTTGCTTTTTGTTATTGCTTTGTATTTGAACACTTACCGCTTTATTATCACTTGGAAGAAAACATTCACACAAGCTTCTTTGCTTTGTTATTCGGTGCATTGGTGGTACATATTGGTTGATGTGGGTTGTACCGGCAATTTGCTGAAGCTATCATACCCTTGTTATTGCTTGCAGGATTCTATCCACTTACGAACATTCAAAGGGAATAGCTAATTCAAGTGACTCATACAACCATAAAACTTTTTTTTTAGTTGATTGGAAAAAAATATGATTATTTTATAAATTTTCAACCATATTGTGTCAGTAACCCAAAGTTTCATGATGATTAGATGGCGACTAGTGTATCTAACACATCTTTTGAAAATGTCCCCGTCACAAATGCAAACTGGAGACCTACACAAGAGACTTTTTTCATAGATTTACTTGTACAACAAGTCCAGAGTGGGGGAATGGTAGCTTGTTGTTTGAAACCAGTTGCTTGGAAAGAGGTGAAATAGAGTTTTTTCACACAATTTGGCCTGAAGTTCAATACGAAATCGTTTAGTAACAAGATATAAGACTTAAAGAGTAGATACAATGTGTTTACAAAACTGAGATATGGGCAAACCGGATTTGGTTGGGATGAAGAGAAGCATATGGTTGTAGCCTCACCAGAGACATGGGACAAGTGTTTGATGGTATTTGTTATAACATATATGATTTTTTATTTGAAATCAATACATTACATACAAGTTGATTGGTGTCCCAATGTCTTTTTTTTATAGGCTAATCCCAATTCCAAAAAGTTCCGTACTGTGGGTTGTCCGGAGTATAACAACCTATATGTCATATTTGGGAGAACAATACCCACTGAAAGGTTTTCAGCATCATTGGCACGAGGCATAGAGTCCCCACCCCAAGGTGAGGGAAACATCTCAATTGGCCCAACCTATTGATGAGACCCAACATACATCAGTAGGAGTTGATGAACCAATCAATGGTGATACTGGCCAGGTCTTAGTTACAAGCATCAAAACTCCATGTAGGAAGAGGCCATCCGAATTTTGTGATACAATGGTTGATTAGTCTACATTAACTGAGAAGATGTTTGATAGGCTAGTTGAGGCAATAAGTGGATTGTGAATAAGGACGGATAATCCAACATCCATGTCTTCTATGCTAGCAGAGGTGAACACCATTGAAGGGCTTGATCTTTTTGACTATGATAGGATATATGAAGTTTTCCATGACCCAACAACAAGAGAGTTTTACTTGAACCTACCCCTAACCATTAGGAAGAGTTGGTTGATGGGTCGCATAGGTCATTGAACATGGTGGATATTTGACTTTGATTCAAATGTTGTCTAGTATTTTGCCTTTTGGGCTTTTTTTTTTTCTTTATGAGATGATTAACCTTGAAACACATATGACTTGATGGGTGGCTTTTTATTTATTTTTAATGGTGAATGGATGATTTGATAGATACTTATTATGATTTATGAAGATAGTTTATATATTTTTGCTACTTTTTTATGGTTATAATTACATGGATGGATGTAGATGCTAGTGAATGCATGCTTTAGTTACTTCCATTTGTTGTTAATGGTATATAGATACATGGTGAATGGATGGATTTGGGGATAGATGCATGATGAATGCAATTTTATCTACACTTATTTGTATGATTTTTTCCTTGTTGTCTACACTTGACATATGTCCATGGTGTATGTATGAATTGGGCTTGAGGCAGGTGGGTGATTAATGAATAGCAGGTGGATGATTGTCATGGTGTAGGTGTCAATGTATGCTTATGGGTCACTACCATAAGCATTTTCCATTTGACATCGTGATTAAACCTTGATATGCATCTTATACTCATTCATTATTCATATGCTAGATCAAAATGGTTGATAGGCCTACTAGGATTGCAGTGCTTTTAGCAATTGCACTTGTTGTAGTTGATGATGAAGAGCAGTGGAGAAAAAAGAAATGTCAATCCCTAAGACACCGTACCCTGATGGCATATTGATAGTGCCAAAATATTTAAAGAATGTCATCTACAGTAGTAGCACTGGATGCTTAGATATGTTCAGACTCACACCAACAATGTTTCTTAGATTAGTAGCCTTGTTGAGATAGAGAGGGTTAGTGAAAACAATCGATTGATATGTATCAACTGATGATCAAATTGGGATTCTATTGCAAGTGATAGGGAACAGCAAATCAAATTGGGATACTGCACCATTTTTAGCATTCTAGTGAAACAATTTCATGACACTTTAACACTGCTTTGAAGGCCATATGTGAGTTTGGGAAAGAAATTGTGTGAACCGGTGATATGACAGTTGTGCCATCCTAGGTTCAAAATAATCCAAAATATTTTCCATGGTTTGAGGTAAATCATTATATTTGTTAGATGCTTGACTTCTCTTTGATCCATTACATACAAAGCTGTTGCATTTCTCCCTCTCTTTTTTGTAGAACTGTGTTGGTGCTATAAATGGTACACATGTCCATGCGTGTGTTCTAGCTAGTGAACAAATGCCATTTAGGGGACGCAAGTCAATCACCACCCAGAATGTGATGTGTGCATGTTCATTTGACATGCTATTCATTTTCGTTATAGCAGGATGTGAGGGTGTTGCTGATGATTCAAGGGTATTTTTGGAAATAATCCAAAACCCAGATAACATGTTTCCTACCAGAAGGTTAGCAAAACAACCATAAATAATTATATGAATGTATGAAAGTCATCAGTACACTGATAAATATGATTGCGTTTTTTGTGTGGGAAAGTATTATGTTGTTGATTTGGACTACACAGATATGCCGGGATTTCTATCTCTATGCCGTTCTGCGAGATACCACCTAAGAGACTTTTAAGGGAGATGTGGTTGTCCAAGGAATGGTGAAGAGTACTTTAATTATATGCATTCTTCACTTAAGAATGTTATAGAGTGGTGTTTTGGAGTTTTGAAAGCATGTTTCCCGATTCTGAAGTTGATGCCTCCCTACCCACTTCACAAGCAAATTAGGATTGTGTTTGCTTGTTGTGTGCTACACAATTTCATCTGAATGTCACGGATAGAGGATTCGTATTGGAATGGATTTCTACAAGAGGATGTTCCCGTCGAAGGAGAGGGAGGGATGTTTCATAGTGTAGCACCTACTCCTATTGACATTGGGTCACAGTTCACTAGACGGATGGAACAAGTTAGAGATGAAATTATATTCAACATGGCTGATCACTACAACTTACGTGTTAATTGTAATCGGCAGAGACATATGAGACAATCTACTTAGTTGTGTGGGTTATGATTTAATACTTGAACTGTTTATTTTCGCTTTGAACTTGTATGTGTACTTCCCATTGTTTGTTATAGTTTGAACTTATATATGTACTGTTGGTTATTACTTGTTTGTATTTCCTAATGTTCGATATTATGAGTTAATTATACTTGTTGAATGTTAGTTATGGCCACTATTCGTAAGGGACCTATTTGTGCATGCAGATGAAAACGTATGATGTTATTCATGGCAAAAAACGAAAAAAAAATTATGGAAAATGGTTTTATAAGTGCCCTAGTGGTGAGGTATGAAATCAACAAATCGATATTTGTGAGTCATACTAAATATGAAAATTGAGTAATGTTAAATAAGTTATTGTTGTTATTATATTTCAGCCACATGAATACGACTTCATGTGGGCTGATAATTATACATCAGCCGAACCTCAAGTGCAGATCATTGAACAACACAACAATGGTCATGACAGTGCAGACTATAAGAAGTATGTTATTGCTCTTAGAGTATGTGCATGCTGCTGTGGAATGATGTGTTTCATCATTTTCATGATGTTGTTAATTATCATTTTGTTAATATGGAAATGACTTATAAGGATACCCGTAGCAAACTCTTATGAACATGAATATATTTATGTTTTGTACACCTATTTAGATATAAATATCATATTATTAGTTGAACCAGTTAAAATTAAATTCGAGTGGACCCCACAAATGGTTTGTAGACCCACATTAAAGACATGAGGACCCTAGTTAAAATTAAATTTGATTTTTTGGGCCCCACAAATGGTTTGTGGACCCCACATTAAGGACATGAGGACCCCAGTCAAGCTAAATCAATACAAGGACCATATGGTGTTTATAATCAATGCAACATAGTACTAAGTATGTGTGGGGCCCACACATATACCCGAATCAATAAAAGGTAATTGGGACCCAGAATACCCCAATCCACTGTCTTGTGACCCAACCATGATGGATCAACTATTAAATTGTTAGTCAGACTAGTTAAAATTAATCCAAGTGGGCCCCACAAATGGTTTGTGGACCCCACATTAAGGACATGAGGACCCCTGACATGCTAAAGCAATATAGAGACCATATGGTGTTTATAATCAATGCAAGATAGTACTAAGTATGTGTGGGGCCCACACATATACCCGAATCAATTCATGGTAATTGGGACCTAGAATTCTCCATTCACTGTCTTGTGACCCAACCATGATGGGTCAATTATTACATTGTTAGTCAGACTAGTTAAAATTAAGGACATGAGGGTTCCACCAATGCTAAAGCCATATGGGATAATACACAATATATGTGGGGCCCACACATTGTTATTGTAGATGTGTTCTACAAGACCCGTGTCCACCATGGTTTTGGGCCACTGCTTTGGGCTGATAATGTCTTCCAAAAGATTAATTAATATGTGCACTTGCCAAACGGTCTTCGGGCTACCCAAATCTTATGTCAAAAGCTCAATGCGTCTATTGACTATAAGAGCTACAAGAAGATTTTCTCAAAAAGACTTGCCAAATGAGCCCGAAGTTTCCGCCAACGGTAGACACGCACATAAATCGAAGTCTACTTTTGCAAGTCCCTATGCGTATGGATTCACATAATGGGGGAAATGCTGAAGTGGCACCCATATGACAATGTTTATTCAATAAGCATCCACGGTTCCAAACATACACATACACACACACACACACACACACGCACACTAAGGTTGTATTTGGGTCTATGGGTGTTTATTGAAAAAATGCCACCACATCAACGCCACATACGCATTGACATTTATTGCATATGAAACAATCGTTTGGTTTCACCATTTATCAAATAAATGGTAGAAATTTGGAACGCTTTGATTTTTATGCATGGGACATTTGGGAAAACGTCAAATTCTTGATTCCCCCAATGCCCCAATGCTTTTTGAAACCAAATGCTGATCTGACACACTTTAATGGGTATTAATCTGATGTAGAAAGTAAAAAAGGTTTAA
Source organism: Nelumbo lutea (assembly GCF_056320005.1). NCBI lineage: Eukaryota > Viridiplantae > Streptophyta > Magnoliopsida > Proteales > Nelumbonaceae > Nelumbo > Nelumbo lutea. Next base: position 127,599,075 of record NC_142684.1, read on the forward strand.
AGTAATGCCCAAACAAATAACAAAAACAAGAAACATTTAAAGTGAAAAAATACAAATAAACAACCCATCTATAAACGCCCATGAAACCAAACACATACTAAGTGTTTGGCATCAATGCCATTGCTCTAGAAAACAGTGACACTTTAGAGCCACGTTGGAAAAATGGTGCTTTAAAAAACGGTAACATGTTTGGAACTATTTTTCCACAAAAAAGGGTACTCCAAACCACACCTTAGAAATGGAGGAGGCGTGGTATTGGGAAACACTGAATTTATCAAATAGGAGTTCATTTCTGCCAAGAACATAATGTAGAAGTGATGTGAATTTCCTATAATATGTACTAGTGTTGGAAGCATGTATAGAGCACTGATACCAAAAGGTGTTGTTGCCCCAGAAAATGCTCTACTTGACAGCAACGTTTACAAAACAACAACAACAACATTTTCTAACAAAATGATGCGGTCAATGCTAATCATATACTAAATTGGCACCGACATTACCACCTAAAGTTTGTCCAGCCCTATCACCAACCAAGGTCTCATCTTCATCTGCTGCTCTGACAACCGTAACCACCAAATCGGCCTTTGCTCCTTCGGCTACTACTGCCACCGGAACCTCTCCAATTGCGCTAATATCAATTTCCCCAAGTTGCAGAGGTCAATCACGTTTAGACCAAGTGCTTCCGAACCTAAAAGAGTTGGTTTTCATGTTGACGTTTCTGGCCAACTCTAACCACACACACAGAGATTTCAGGAAATCTAGATTTTGTTCGTATTTCTCTCTGGCATGCGTTATCTTCAGAAGTAATGGAAATTCTTGACCGCGGGCGTCGGAGCTCGTTGATAAAGCGGGGCGGCGGGGAGATCATGAGAACGAGAGTCGAGAGTTCCCTGAACCCTCTGATCCAACTTTCTAAGCCTTTGAGGGCGCCTTTCCTATATACAAATAGGAAAAATCTATGATGCAAAAAAGATATATATTAAAAAAGTTTTGACCAATCAAAATCCACCCATAAATTTTGATAGCTATTTGATTGGTCAAAAATATTTCAGATATTATATCTTTTTTGTATCAGAGTCCACACAAATAACCCAAGAAGATGGTGTTTAGTGATAACATTTACTCTATAAGGTCATTTTAGTAATTGTATTCATTGAATTGCGAAACCCTCCAACGTCTTCTGTTGTGAATGGACGGTCGAGATTGAATCTGATATAGCTTTTTTCTCTTCTTTAATCTTTACGAGGTTTGACGATAGAGTGGTGACATCTATCTCATTTAGATGGTACATCAGACCAGATCAGATCAGATCAGATGGAACATCTATAGGATTAGGAAGAGTAAGACCTTTGGATTCAAAGGATCGAGAGATGTTCTCAATACACAGCGGGATGTGCTGTGAGACGTTGTGGGGCGTTGATTTGAACTCAAGGTTAGGGTCCATCCAGATATCTCACTTGATTTGGCAGTCCCCACCTTACAACAAAAATATCATAAAAGCACGTGGATTAAATTAAAGTATTATATAATTTTAACTATTAGCTAACTAAAAGTCTAAAACATTATTAAAAATTAACAATTCATTGTTAACTAATAGTCATTATTGAAAATTACCAAAAAATTTTGTAATTATTGAAATTTACCATAATTTAATAGTAAACTTTTGTTACTTTATTTTCAGTATTTAACAGTAAATTTTAATTAATTACTGAAAATTAGTGATAATTAAAATTTACCCAAATTTTATAGTAAATTGTTGCTATTCTCTCTTAATTATTTATCAATAAATTATCAGTAGATATTGAAAATACTAGAAATTCAGTAACTATTCAAATTTACCAGAATTTAATAGTAAATTATTATTATTTTAATTTTTTATTAACAGAAAATTATCAGTAATTATTGAAAATTCCAGAAATTATCAATAATTTATTTTATTTTCTTTTAATGATTTAATAGTACATGATTAGTAATTAATTCAAATTACTGGAAATTATCAGTAATTATTCAAATTTACCCAAAATAAACAGTAAACTATCAGAAATTTTCAGTAATTATTCAGTTTTACCTATAGTTAACAGTAAATTACCAATATTTCTTGAAAAATACCAGAAATTATCAGTAACTTTTCAAGTTTACTAGATTGTAGCAATAAATTAATTTTTATTTTATTTTTTTTATTTTATAATAAATTATCAATAATTATTGAAATTTATCAGAACATAACAATAATTTATTTTTATTTTTAAATTATTTAATGGTAAATAATCAGTAATTATTGAGAAATACCACAGATTATCAGTAATTATTCAAATTTACCAGAATTTAATTGTAAATTATTTTTATTTTATTTTCTTTATTGGGTAAATTACAAAGACCCATGTACTATAATAATAATAATAATAATAATAATAATAATAATAATAATAATAATAATAATAATAATAATAATAATAGTAATAATAATAATAAATTATTATTATTATTATTATTATTACTATTATAGTAATTATTATTATTATTATCATTTTTGCTTCGGACCTACTAATATTTTTATTTGTATGAAAATATAAACCAATAACTTGGTTTGGTTTAGATTATCGATTCGATTTCGGTTTTCATACATGAAAACCAAAACTAAACCGAACCGAACCGATCCTATTTGTTTAAGTAATTATTAATTAGTCCCTACCTTATATGTTAAATGTTGGTATATGTTATTTGTGTTTTGTTTGAGCTTTGAAAAAAATGGCTATTTATGATAAAAACTAAAAAGTAAAGCCAATACAAATATAATACATTGGTACAATATTTAATTCAGTTTTGCATAAAAAAATAATCGATTTAAATATATATTTTGATTTTGCATAAAAATTAAAAAATAAATAAACTTAAATATAAATAGATATTTTAGTTTAAAATATATATAAAAACTGACTAAATTGACCCTTCATGTTTGGGTTGGTTTTGTTTCAGGGTCGGTCGGTTTTGAGTTAGTCAATAAGTAAACCAACTAGGTTGAATCGGTTGAAGAAAATGACTCAAACCGACCCAACCCGACTGATGAACACCCCTAAGATGTAGGGGATTCCATTGGGCCGTGGTTTTCACATGACTTCCAAGCCCACAATAGGAATCTGGGTCTAACTATGTAGTAGGTTGTGGAATCAATGATAAAATACATGGGCCTTAGTAAGCCCCATCAAGGGATTGAATGTTTGTTGATTCAAATTGACATTGTATGTTGGTTAACCTATCTCATCTAGGAAACGCCAATCCAAACAGAATAGAAATATTTCATAAATCTTCACGTGTAGTTTTCTGTTTTGTTGTGTTTTGTGTTAATAGGGGGATGTTTGAAACCATGGCCGTTTTTCAAAAAAAGGGTGCTACGTCGGATCCACATAGGTGTTTCCACAAATGCCCATGTATCTCATTTTTTAGTTCAGCCGATTATTAAAAAATCAGGACCCCATTGATGCATGAAATGCCAAATTTTGGTATCCTATGTGGTGCTTACCTGTCAGCACATGAAAAATGGTGATGAAAATCACCTTACCAAATAACATAGTGTTGTTGCTCACTACCTATATGACAGAAGCATTTTTTTTGTAAAAAACGGGTCTTGGAAGTATGAATGTTTTTTCTTGAAAATCGGTCCCAAAAAGCGCCCACACTTCCAAACACCATGTAGATCGTCTGTTACCAACAAGAAAAAATTCCTTGTAAGTATCATGTACTTTGGGCTTAATACCACTTTGATCCCCGAACTCTAAAACACAATAATTCATTATCCAGACTTTCAAAACATGCCAATCCAATATATCATGTAACATTTTGAAAATATCAAAATTACTCTTCAAAATAAAATATTGTTTATTAAGAAGAAGAAGATGAAATAGAGTTCAACACTAAACTCTATTTCACCGTGCAGATATAAATTTTCTAAAATGAAGGATCGTGAGAAGAAAAGAACATACCATCTAATGCAAACAAAATATTCAATAAGTTGGGGAACAAAAGCTATCTAATAACGCATAAGCAATTAATCCTCACTTTACAAAAGAGAAAAGGGAGAAGAAGGCAATGGAACCAAGGCATCTAGAGGGATTTTGTATTTAGAAATAAAGATTAAACTAGTTAGAGTCTTATAATTTTAAAGTATAATTTGAGCATAGAGAGGAGGTAGAGATGCATCGATATTTGTAGAAGATAATTGGAAAACCGACAATGAAAGCATCATCCAAGATAACATAGAATGCTGAACAGTAAAGAGGAAAAGAAACACGTTAGTTCATTCATAAACGACTTATATGATTGCTGTTCTGGAGTAAAACTCAAAAGTGAGAAATTTTACTTAGATGTTTACTTAAAATTCCTAATCAAAACCACTCGGATTAAGAAAAGAGTATATACAAAAGAAGTAGAAAGGATATGCCAGGTAATGGAGATAAAATAGCTAGAATGAACCGTACCCAAGTAACCAATTCCTCCTCATAGAGGTTACCCGCAAGTAAGCGAGTTTGGGTTTCCTGCCCACGTCTACTCATAGAACATCGCAACCATTTCATCCTCTTGTATAGTATTATGTAGGGGAGATGTTCCAATTCACGGGAGTAATCCGTTGTGGATAGACGTGGGGAGGAGATTCGGAGTCCAAGTAAGTTACTCTTCAGCAACTCTAGCCTTGCAACTTCCCTTGGCGGAGGGAGAGTCTTTCCCCCTCTCATCATGCTCGCTACCGCTCTTTGTTGGAGACAACCAGCTTGAACTTGCAGGTGTCTGTTGTACTTGTTGCCCTCCAACAAGGACAGACAAAGTGTTCACCTCTGACTTGCTTCTCAGGCCTTGTTTGATTTTTGGTAAATTACTTATTTGGTTATGTTTTTCTTTAGAAACACTAATCTAAGTAAGTGTATTTATTCATACTCTTTTATTTCATAAATAAAAAAGGAAATGATCATTTTAATCATAAAAATCCATTATTAAATGGAGTATTTTTGTCGCATTCAAGAATCTTCCCCCTAGAAAGTTATTTATCCACCTAAGAGATGGGTATCACTTACTTACATAAATTATACCCCAAAAAATAAATTTTCCCTAATCCCCACATTAATATATATATAAAAAAAATGGGATTTTAGGTCAATAGGAACCAAAATCCGATTGACCAACTTTCCCCTCTCAAAATCCAAAAAAAGATCACCCTCTCAATGAAGTAATAGAATCACAATGGAGATATCCAAGAGGAGTTCTTATTTCCCACTTGGTTCATGGAGAAATAGGGTAATCTGCGCTAAATTCTGGAGAGAAATCTGCACGGTCTTCCAAGGTGAATATGGGCGGTGGAGGATCCGTGTCCCCAAAATTCTTCCGCCATAGAGCAGAAATGGAGTTGCCTGACCTGGAATCGTGAGTTTTCCTCTGTGAGAAGAAACCGGGGATGCTAAATCATGAAAAAAGAACGATTGCCCTTCCAATCTGCAAGTTCTTTGTACAGTAGTGCTCATTTTCCCCGTAAACTTAAACCACAAAAGTTATGCGAAGACAAGCTCAAGATGTTAAAACGAACTGAAACAACAATCGAGAAAACAATATATCAGAGAAACTAAAATTTTAAACAACAAAGAATATTATTGAAGTATGTTTTGATTTTGGCTTGACTCGAACACATATAGAGATGATTACAACAAAGATCATCAAGATGCCTCTATTTCTTCTTGAATGAGGTACAAACGCTTAGGGTTTTGAATCCCAAGAGGGTTTGTGACAGATAGTTTGGGCATTTGGAGTGTTGATAAAGAAAATTAGATGACACTGAAAATCATTTGTGTCTTTTTAAATGTCACTTAACAGGGCAGGTATTAGGTTGGCATGTAAGTGATACTAGGCCTAGGGATGACAATTTCGTGGGAATTTTCAGGTATCCGACCCGATACCCGGAATGCATAAATATGAATATATTAATCTATTATATTATATATCATGCACAAATTTATAAATTTTAAGTGTTAAAATAATTATTCTATTATTAATATTTTATTTGTATAAATTTCTTGGGATTAAAATCATCATTTTAATCTATTATATTATATATCATGCACAAATTTATAAATTTTAAGTGCTAAGATAATTATTCTATTATTAATATTTTATTTGTATAAATTTCTTGGGATTAAAATCATCATTTGATGTAAATTTGGATTTGATAAATTGTTTATTTCATTTAGTTACAAAATGCTAATTTAAAATATTATTTCTTTTAATTTTTAGTTGGAATTATTAATTATATACATGTATTGATTGTTTTGATGAACTCAAAATTTAATAAAATCTAAACATTTTTTAGTAGAAAACGTTTGGTCAATGGTTTTAATGGGTGGAACAAGTTTGGAAAATTGAGAGGAAAAGTTAGACGAATTTAAAATGGGTTTAGAATTAGGAATACATAAAAGGATTTAGGAATGAGTAGGGCAATTTGCACGAATACCCTACCCGTTGCTATTCATACTTAGGCCTAGAATACAAAATAGTAATAGGGAATTTTTCAAAAAAGAAAGATAAAATATAAAAACCTCTAAAATTTCTAAGAGTCATAAAAACTTCCCTTCTATCATTGACCGAACAGAAAACATTTACATTTGCGAAATTCCCCCCAAGGCGTCAATCTCCCTTGTCGTTTTCTTCCTCTTCTTTTAATTTCCCAACAATATATTCACATGGAAAAAATTCTCTCTCTTTCTTTTCTCTTGTTTCATGGCGGGTTATCCTTCCCCTGCACGAAGGTGTTGAGCAAGGAGACAGTGGGAAACACTAGACTCGGCTTCATTGGTACCGTTCCCGTATACCAACTATACAAGCGAGGGCCGGTGGTGGGAGTGAAAGCTGTGTGGTCGTTAAAGAAGATTTTGTTGACGGGGAATATTATATCAAAGCTGGGGGTTCGGAGCTACTATTTGTCCAAATGTAGCAGACCAAGCCCATGGACAAGCAAGCGAAGATTGCCTCCCCTGCAACACTTGCAGAGTTGGAGTTGGCTTTGTTGAGGCTACTGGTTCTGGTTCTGGAGTCATCTTCTGCCATATGATCGACCACCAGATCGGATTCGGATCCTAAGCACGCTTGGTTACAAGGGTCATACCCTGACATTCGGCTCATAAGACCGACGCAACTCCCCGTATAATAACTTTCTTTGCAACAACCCCTACCACCATAACTAACATAGTGTTGATGACTAAAAAGGTTTTGAGAAGGAATCATGGTCATATCGGAGAACCGAGGAAACAAAATAGCCGCGTCCATTTCTATCTTGTGTTTTGTCTTCAATCCCATCGATGGGAACAGGAAGGATTTTTCCAACGAAGAAAGGGGATTTCTCGTTGCCATGGTGATTATCACGCCTTGAATAATTTGAATCGGGAACAAGGGCTATAGAGGAGGTATCCATAAACGAAATATTCATCGGACATCGTTATTTCATCTCTCATTTATCTGATGAAGATAACAGATGAGAGAAGAAGAAACAAAGCAGAGGGGAAGGGCAAGAAGAGAGATCGGGGTGAGAGAGGGAGAGAGAGAAATGTGAAGGAACGGAAGGTCAGGGAAGATAAACAATGTTTTTCTCGTCTATATCACATCGGGGATTAAAAAATATTGCAATGGCTTTTTGGACGGAAGACTGAAGGAATGGGGTTTTTGTCTCACGGTCATATTACAGGAGAATCTTTGTCGCAAAACAAACTACAGAGGGGTCTTTATCACAGACCCCATACCACTGGGGATCTCTCTAATTTACCCTTTTCTTTTCGTCTTCTCCCTACTGAAATGGTGGTTTTGGGATTGAATTTCGTCCCGGTTATGAATTCTTGTGCGAGTAGCAGAGGTTCTGGCACAAGGGTGTCAACGGCAATAGGATGCTGACAAAACTAGCTCGTTTGAAGACAAAAGGCAAATAGGATATTTTTCTTTTATAGAAATGTGGGTTTTCCACCTGCGTTCGGATTAAGAGCTCTTTCATGGCACTTGTTCACTTTTTGCTGATGTTATGGTTGTTCTATGGATGTAATTTCAGGTGGCATGGCTTCTTTACTTGGTTTTGGTCGTTTTTCCAAGTTAGTTCTGGTTTTGAGAAAATTGTGACTGTATCTGTTGGAATTGTACAGTGGAAATAATGTAATCTGTACGTACACAGAAAGAAAATAAAAAGCAGATAGCAATAGAGAAAGAAAAAAGAAAGAGAAAACACCAGATTTATGTGGTTCGACCAAAATGCCTACGTCCACGGGCAGCAGCTCGGAGTTTTCTTCTTACTATAAACAGGAGAAAATACAAAGATGACCTCACCAAAATCACACCCGTACCCGACACTCAATACACCCAAACACAATACTCATCTCAACACACTACATACATTATACACTGAAATGAAATGGAGTATATTTTGAACTAACATAGGAGGGACCCCTATTTATACTTGAGCTTAGGGGTATAATGAGGTTTTTTAAAAATTTTCTTCATAATCAAGTAAACAATAAAATGGTGTGCCACCGTTCAATATGGTGGGCTCAGCTCGGTGGGCCACCGATTGTAAATTCGGTGAGCCACCCACTGGCCCACCCTTTTTTACTTTTCAACATTCTCCCACTTGAAGACAATTTTCATAGTGAAAAAACTTGCTCGAGAATAGCTGTCGATCATCTTTTGCTATGTGGCTTCAAGTCTCAGAATAGCTGACATATATTGCTTTGCATTTACTAAACCCCAAGCTTACAATGAAGGAATCAAATCGCTTATACCAATACCTTCGCGCTTGTTTTAGACCGTAAAGTGATTTGGTCAGCTGACAAACCAGATCCTTTTTGTCGTTCTCGACAAAGCCTTCAGGTTGAGTCATATAAATCTCTTCTTCAAAATTACCATGCAAGAATGTAGTTTTAACATCTAACTGCTCCAACTCCAAGTCAAGTACTGTAGCCATACTCAATAGAATACGAATAGTACTTAATCGAACAACAGGAGAAAATATTTCGTTGAAGTCGATATCTGATCTCTGAGCTTATCCTTTTACAACTAGTCGAGCTTTTTATATTTCAATATTCCCGCTAGTATCCTTTTTGAGTTTGTACACCCATCTACCAATGGCCTTTCGATTCTTAGGTAGTTTGACTAAGTCCCAAGTTTTATTTTTCTTTAGAGCTTCCATTTCTTCCTCCATTGTCATTTGCCAATGACGAGCATTTGGACATTTGCATGCTTCCTGGTATGAACAAGGCTCATGCTCTTTTGTAATGCAAGCATAAGCTGTTACATAATCCTGAAGCCAGACAGGAGGTCTTGTAGCTCTCCTTGATCGACATTGATCATCGTGAGTCTCTCATTCAAAATTTTCAATGTGCTCTTCAGGTACATCAACAGTTGTATCAATTTGTTGCTTTTGAATCTTTTGAAAAGATTCCACTTCAACTTTCTTTGTTGTCTTAGAGCTTGATTCTTTCTGCATCGAATCTTCATTGAAGACAACATCTCGGCTAACAACTATCTTGTGGGCAGTAGGATCCCATAATCTGTATCCCTTTGTACCTTCTGCATAGCCAAGAAAAATACACTTTTTGGACATTGCCTCTATCTTGATCCTTTGCTCTTTAGGAATCCAAACATAAGCATCACAACCAAATGTACGTAGGAAAGAATAATAAACAGAGTTTCCTGACCATACCTCTTCTGGAATTTTGCAATCAAGTGCCATAGTGGGAGAGTGATTTACTAGGTAAGATGCCATATTGACTGCTTCTGCCCAAAAGTATTGTTCTAGCCCAGCTGCATTCAACATGCTTCTAGCTCGATCCATAAGTGTACGATTCATCCGTTCAGCAACTTCGTTTTGTTGTGGAGTTCGTAGAACCGTATACTTTCTCAGAATGCCATGCTCATTTGAAAATCCTTCAAATTCTTTTGAGGTATATTCTTTCGCATTGTCAGTTCTTAAACACTTAATTATTTTTCCCTTTTGATTTTCAACTAAAGCTTTGAACTTCTTGAAATAGGAAAAAGTATCACTCTTCCGTTGGAGTAAATATACCTATACTCTCCTAGAGAAATCATCAATAAAAGAGACAGAGTATAATGAACCTCCAAGAGATTCCGTAGTAGCTTCCCACGTATCAGAGTGTATTAGATCTAATACCTCTCTACTCCTAGCTTTAGACTTGTGAAAACTAGTTCTATGGTGTTTCCTAAATAAACAATTTTCATAGAAATTCAAATAAGTATATTTTAAACCAGGAAGTAGATTTTGATCAAGAAGTACCTTAAGTCCTTGCTTGCTCATATGACCCAAACGTTTGTGCCAAATCATGACAGAATCGGTCACAACATTTGCAACGATGGCATCGCCGACCATGGTATCCCCAATCAAGTGGTATAACTTCTCTTGTAATTTGCCTTTTGCAATTACCATAACTCCTTTACTGATCTTCAATTGGCCCTTTTCTCCAGAAAACTTGTAACCGTATTCATCAAACTTTCCCAATGACAAGAGACTCTTTCGCAGTTTAAGAACATATCGTACACCAGAGATTGCACGAGTGATGCCGTCAAACATAGTAATTCTAACGTCTCCAATTCCCACTATTTTGCACGTGCTATTTATCGTCCATGTAAATAGTCCCACCATTGCACGATTGGTATGTGTAGAACCAATCTCTACATGGCGTCATATGGAAAGAAGCACCATAATCTAATATCCAGTTATGCTTTAAATTTTCACAAGAATCAATAGACAATACCTCACCATCTTCTGATGAATCACTTCCTTTTGCGATGTTTCCTTGGGAATTATTTGAAGCCAAACCTTTGTCAGAGTTGGGCCGATTGTGCTCTGCTTTGGGTTGCCAACAATCTTTTCGAAGGTGCCCCTTCTTACCACAATTCCAACACTTGATTCATTTCTTGTTGCCTCTTGACTTGGATCTCGTTTGATTTTTGATAGAGTCGTTTCTCTCATTCGATTTACCTCGTACCATCATTGCATCACCTGAAGAATTCTCACCAACTTTTCTCCGAGATTCTTCCGTAAGCAACATAGAAATAGTAGATTCTAATGACAGATCTTTAGTATTTCTCAAATTCATTATCAAACTACCCCAAGAGTCTGGCATAGAACAAAGCAAAAGAGCAACCTTTTCTTCGTCATCAATATGTACCTCTACAGCTGCTAATTTGCTTACTAGAGTATTGAACTCATTCAATTGTATTTGCAAAGAGGCTTCGTCTTTCATACTCAGATTGTAAAGTTGTCGTCGGAGAAAGATTTTGTTGGACATCGATTTTCCCTCGTAGAGATTCCACAACTTGTCTCATAAACCTTTGGCAGTGGTTTCCTCAGACATGTTGAATAAAACCGAATCTTCTAAAGCAAGAAGAATATCAGTCATGGCTATGTGGTTTTTCTTCTCAAAATCTTCGTCTTTCATATCAGCAGGCTTCTTCTCTTTTCCTTCTATGACAATTGCACAATCTTCTTTCACCAACACAGCATGCATCTTCAACTTCCGAATTGCATAGTTGGATCCGTTGAATTTTGGTATGTCGAATCGGATATAGCTCGAACTCGCCATATTCAACACGTGCAATATCAGAACAGCAAATACAGATTTCAGCAGAATCCTGGAACAAAACCATGTGGCTCTGATACCAATTGTTGGAATTGCATAGTGGAAATAATGTAATCTGTACGTGCACTGAAAGAAAATAAAAAGCAAATAGCAATAGAGAAAGAAAAAAGAAAGAGAGAACACCAGATTTATGTGATTCGGCCAAAATGCCTACATCCACGAGTAGTAGCTCGGAGCTTACTTCTTACTATAAACAGGAGAAAAATACAAAGATGACCTCACCGAAATCACACCCATACCCGACATTCAATACTCAAACACAATACTCCTCTCGACACACTGCATACACTATACACTGAAATGAAATGGAGTATATTTTAATCTAACATAGGAGGGATTCCTATTTATACTTGAGCTTAGGGATATAATGGGGTTTTTCAAAATTCTTTTTTACAATTAAGCAAACAATAAAATGGTGTACCACCGAACAGAACAGTGTTCCACCGATTGTAAATTCGGTGAGCCACCGACTGGCCCACCCTTTTTTTACTTTTCAACAGCTAAAAACAGAGCATGAAAAGAAATTTAGTTTTTTGAGGAATTGATTTAGTAGCCCTGGCATGGATGGATGGGTCCGTTGCTACTCTTTCTCCGTCTGGTGTAAACTACCAACGTGTATAGAGAATAACTACTAATATATATTAAAATTGGTTTGTGGATATCAACAGTCTTTTCTTTGCAAGAAATCCATTTTAATTTTTTGTTTTTTTTAATTTTTTAATCCACGTAATTATCCCACAACGATTGAAACTTTTGTGAAATAAATGGAGTCAGAGTTTGGACTTCCAAAGCGTCTCCCGCCCATATATACCATTAAATCTTATAGAAAGTGTAAGAACGTTTGAACTTCCAAGCTTTACAAGAGTTTGAAACCTTCGACTCCTATGCATGTTTTCTCTTTTCTTTCTTTCATTTGTGTTGAAATGTTTGCATTCTACAGTCTCCCGCCCATGTATGCCATCAGGTTTGTTTCATTTTTTTTTTCTGAAACTTTCGAAACTTTAATTTCTTTGAAACATTCACTTTTTCATTTGTTCACTGTTTCTCTTCAGTTTGACTTTACTCAGGTTCGACTTTATTTGAGCAGACGTGATTTAGCTTGCAAGAAGCATCTCAATATTTTTGCATTTCCCAATTTGCTTGCTCAGACCAGTTACGTATTAGGTGTTTATTTATTTTTTTTTTTGCGAAAAATAGATTTGGTTAGGTTTCTTTTTTGCATTATTGGGTGCATTATTAAGTGTTTTTTTTTTAATGCTGAAATGTTGAACAATAACAAAACCATTTCTCCTTCGTTTCTCTACATTTGTTTTAAAAAATGTTGAAAATAACCAAAAAATAAAATTCGACTCATTAATAACAAAAAAAAAGTAGAGAAAATAGCAAAAAAACAATAAAAAATGAAAAAGAAATAACCGGGTCATCGCAGAACCCGTTTTAACGATCGGGCGAAGAAGACGACAAAATGGGTTTTGCGCGACCCGTTTTTATAGTGTACCGGGTTCGTTCGAACCCGAACCGTGTTTCTGACGGTTCGCACCATGGGCGCGAGGCGTTCTTAGAGCTTGGAAGTCCAAATTCCGAAGCGTCTCCCACACGTATGCCATTTAATGATAAAAAATACTGTACTTAGTATTTATTTAAAAATAATGTATTTATTAAATAATAGTATTTTCAAAATTACAAAAATCAAGAAAATTAACAGTAATTATTTTTTAAAGATTACATGGAATTACATATAAATAATTACAGTATTTTTAATAATTAACAGTATTTTAATAAGTACAGTATTTATTAATTACAAGTATTAATAATTAGAGTATTTATTAAAAATAATGTATTTACTAATTAACATTAATTTAATAATTATATTTCTAAAAATTACGGTATCTTTTACCATTAAATAACAGTATTTAAAAAAAAACCAAAAACAAAGTAAAAAAATAAACTGTAATTAACAGTAATTATCAGAAAATTGACAGTAATTATTTTTTATAATTAACATTACATTTCATATTTTTAAAAATTAACATTATTTTACAAAATACAGTATTTATTAATTAACAGTATTGAATACAGTATTTTCAATTTGTTGCTACAATTTTATTTCATAAAAACAAAATAATAATAATAATAATAATAATAATAATAATAATAATAATAATAATAATAATAATAATAATAATAATAATAATAATGATTATAATAATAATAATAATAATAATAATAATAATAATAATAATAATAATAATAATAATAATAATAATAATAATAATAATAATAATAATAATAATAATAATAATAATAATAATAATAATAATAATAATAATAATAATAATAATAATAATAATAATAATAAATAATGATGATGATGATGATAATAATAATAATAACATTATTAATTAATTAACGGTATTAGAAAAATACAGTATTAATTAGAAGTATTTATAATTAGTATTTTATATAATTAATAAATACTGTTTTTGATAAATACAATATTTTCTATAATCAAAGTATTTATTAAATAATACTATTTAATAGAAATTCATATTATTAATAAATACAGTATTTTAATTTACTAATTCATTAATACAGATTATTAATTACAGTATTTCATTTAATTAATAAATACAATATTTTTAGTTACATAAATACAGGATATATTTAATTAATTACAGTATATTTGCATTTAGTTAATCACAGAATAATTCTAATTGCAGTATAATATTAATATGTGATTGTAATATTTATTTTCACAATTAAAGTATTTTCTCAATAATTACAATATTTTTAACAATTACAGAATGTATTAATTAATAGTACTAAAAAATACTGTATTTATTGAAAAATATAGTATTTATTAATTAAAAGTATTAGAAAAATTCAGTAATAATTAATTAACATTATTAATTACAGTTTTTAATTAAAAGTATCTATATTTGCACTATTTTTCGTAATTTTTAATAATTAGTATTTTGAAAAATACTGTATTTATTAATTAACACTATTAATTACAGTATTGTATATAATTAATAAATACAATATTTTTTTAATAATTACAGTATTTTTCATAAATTTTAATAATTACAATATTAAAAAAACAGTATTCATTAATTAACAATGTTAATTGCAGGATTTATTTAATTAATAAATACAGTATTTAAAAATATAGTATTTATTAATTAACTGTATTTTTAATAATTACATTATTTTTAAATAATTAAAAATATTTATTAAATAACAATATTAATTAACATTGCATCATACAGTATAATATATTTATTAATTAAATAACAATAATTATTTTTTTACTGTAACTAAATTATTTTTCAACTGTATTTAACAGTAATTATAATTTTTAATAAATATAGTAATTTAATAATTATAGTATTATTAACAATTCAATACGGGCGTGAATGGGGTAGAGTGTCTTTGACTATGGGGCAAGGACAGGGATGGGGTGCCCTGCCCTGAACCCACCCCACTGCCATTCCTATATAATTGTTAATTATTAATGGAATTAATAAAAATGTTAGCTTTTGTAATTATTTTTGTTTATTTAAAGTTAATCAAAATCTTATTTAAATAATAATAATAATAATAATAATAATAATAATAATTACTATAAATTATTAATAAAACCAAATTTATTAAAAAATATTTGTTCATATTCAATTAACAATATTGATGTTCTATAAATCAACAATAAAATTATTTTAAATGAAAAATAAAATTATTAAAATTTTAGATATTAACAATAACTTTGAATACTTTTAGTTAATTAACAACAAATTTTGATTATTATTTTTATATTAATTAATAGTAAATAAAATTATTAAATCTCTCAGATTTTCCCGTGCATCGCATGGGTTCCCGCTAGTATATATATCAAAATTGGTCTATTCATGTCTGCATGTTTCCTTTGATAGAAGTTATTTATCTATTTTATCCATTTTTTGCATTTTTTTCTTATGTTCTTTTGTTTTAAAAATATAAAACAGTAACCATTGCTTATTTTTATTAGATTAATAAAGTTGCGCACTATTAAAGAGAGACATTTGGGTTTTCCAAAGCCTCTTATTTTAATGCATGTTATTTTTACATTTAGAAAAGGCATTTAAGAGAGAGAGAGAGAGAGAGAGAGAGAGAGAGAGAGAGAGAGAGAGAGAGAGAGAGAGAGTAGTAATAATAAATCAAGGATTTTAAAACCTAACATGACAACGAACCAGTAAGAGGTCCGATTCCTGAGTCAAACGGTCCGATCGTTCGAACCGAACGGATGGCCCGTTCTAACAAAAAATTAAAAAGAAAATAAAAAACAACTAAAATCAGTGGACGGTTCAAACGGTTTGACTACTCGAGTCAGCGGTTTGCTGACCAAATCAACGGTTTTTGGCAAAATAGTGGCTCTGGGGTAAAACGGAACTAGTCATCTGACCGATTCCTAGTTTTTTCGGTCTGGTCCGATTTTGAAAACCATGATATAAATCAAATCATATAAATAGGTTGAGGTTAAACAATCAAAAAATTATTAATTTAAAAATCCATTAAACTTAGTAAATATTATAAATGTGTTTCAATTCCACTTAAAAACATAAATTTAAATATAAAAATATTAATTGATAGTATTAATAATATTATTAGATAACTTATGAGTTTAGACCTTAATAAACGCTAATAAAAATATTTGATGAATCAATTTTTTGGGCTAAGTATCGATCTTTGGCTAAGTACCTCGTCATTTGGTCTGCTTCCAAGTGGCCGATGACTTAGGCCGAAGTGGAGAACTTTGGCTGCCGAGCTGAGTCGAGCTGGGTAGGCTAGATGGCAAGCTGACTATAGTGCTGAGCTGCTTGTGAGTAGACCTGTTCATGAGCTGGGCTGGGCTTTTAGTCTTCATTAACGAGAAAATGTTAGGCCCGAGCCCGAGCCCGGCCTGACCAATGGGCCTAGAACTTGGGCTTGAGCCCGACCCTGATAAAAAGCCCGAAGCCCGACCTAATAAAAGAAATTAAAATTTTTTCCTGCATTATCTATTTTAATTCCGATGTTTTTTCCTTTATTTAAATAAACACAATTTTACATTCTTAAATCAAAAAATTTATTCAAATGGACATCACATAACCCATTTTAATTTCATTCTTTTTTTCTTACAATCAAGTAAATCAACAACCTTCTTTAAGGTTTTTAATATATTCCCTGTTGTTTGGTCATTTCTATACAATCAAGGCAAACCTGAAATAAAACACATAAGAGCAAATCATATAGGTTCATATTCCGATGAATAGCATCACACACTAAAACTAAATTCATATAACTTCAAGTTCATATTCCTCCAAAGTCATAAAAAAATAATCTAAATAAGACAAACAAAATCCATAAAACATGTTCTCCATCCATTCTTGAATTCACCAACAAGATGAAATATTCCAACTCTCAAGTTCTAAGCCATTCTAAAAAATAAAATAAAAGACCATTGCCTATATGACCATATCAAATAAAACATGTTCTAGGCTTCTATCCATCTCCATTCATTCTTGAATTCACCAACAAGATTGAACATTCCAACTTCCAAGTTCCAAGCCATCCTACAAAAGAAAATAAGAGATAAATTCAGTACCCATGTCACATATGTAATTTGTTATCATGTCAAATGACAAATAAATAATGGAAATATATGTTATTATAATACCTAAAACATATCATCAAGTTCAACATTTTCATCATCATCATCACTACTATTTGATTATCCATCCTCTTCTAACAAGCTAGATCCTGAAGAAGCCCCTAACAAGCTTGATCCCCTTGCATATAGTTGGAAAATCTATTAGAAAAAAAATCAATGAATCATATATTTTAATAAATAATAAATAAAAAAATTATCTAATACAAGGCCTTGTGCACAAAGCCAATCTTCAACCAAAGCTTGAATTGTCTTGGACTTAAGTGAACTTCTCCAAGGATTGATCACCTTCTTTCCAATGCTAAATGTAGATTCGGATGCAATTGTGAAAATAGGAATAGCCAAAATATCTCGAGCCATTGATGCTAATTCAGGATACCTAAGTGAACTCTTATTCTAATACTCCAAAACATCAACATCTGCTTTGATTTCAAGGTTTTGTTCCTCCAAGTAAATGTCTAGCTAAGTTTTTTCACTTTGAATCTTTCTTTTTGAATTCAAAAATTGCTCATAATCCTCAAACCCATCACCATCATCATTTCTTTCACTCATGTCAAATTGAGTAGAAGATCCAACAAAGGAGGTGGAGGAAAAATTTTCTTTGTATTCATTAAACAAATCATGGAGAGTTTTAGTTATAGCATTAACATGCTCCTCAGCTTCATCCCCATAAAGTATATCAAAACAATACTCCACTAACCTAATCTTGCAACGATGATCCAATACAGCAGCACAAGACAAAATCATACTATATTCAACCCAATATTTATCAAATTTCTCCTTCATTTTTCTAACAATGTCAGTCATAAAATTATGAGGTTCCTTACTCACTAACATCAAATGTCTTTGAATCATCCACACTCCCTTGTAGTAAATTTTTGAAGTAGGGTACTTAGTGGCAGAAAACATGCAAGTAACATCATAAAAAACCTTTAAGAACTTGTAAAGTTTATCCACTTTTTCCCATTCTTCCTCCGAAAGCATAAGCATTTTAAAAATATTATCCCTTTGCCCTCAATGTTGTAAGACTTGCTTATAATAAATAGCATGTTCAAGCATCAAATAAGTTGAATTCCATTTCACACACATATCTAACCTCAATCTTTTAGTTGTGTTTAAGTGAAAACTTTTTTCAGCAAGTTCATAAAATCTATGCTTTCAGGCAGCTGATTTTTTTATATTTTTCACACCATCCCGAATCTTAGAAACAACATCATCAACAATATTCAAACCAGCTTGCACAATAAGATTCAAAATATGGCTATAACAACGAACTTTGAAAAAATCACCACCACACACCAAAGATTTATGTATTGAAGATCTCAATTTCAAAGAGTTAGTCATCACATCATTGTAACTAGCATTATCTAATGTGATGCTAAAAATTTTCTAATCGATATTCCATTCGCTTAAGCACATGGCCACCTCATCTGCTAAAGATAGTCTATCAAAAGAAGGTGCCAAAGCATTAAAGCGAATAGTTCTTTTCTGTAACTTCCAATTGTTGTCAATCCAATGAGCAGTTATACACATGAATTCATCATCAGTGTGCTCAAATCTCCAATTATTGGAAGTAAAACAAATCCGACCATGTATATTAGACAAATCACTTTTCACACCCTCTCTCTCTCTCTTTCACATAACTAGACATGATATCTCTTTTAACAGTATGCCTACTCACATTTTTAAATTCAAGATTTATAGATTGAATAAAGAATCTAAAACCAAGTTCTTTAACAGTAGTAAAAGGGTGTTTTCCACATATAAGAAAAATTGATAATGCCCTACGAGACTCTTGTTGATCAAACTTGTAGTTTTCCAAAGAAGTACTTCCATCAGTGTTTGATTGAGTAGTTACTTTGTACTATCTAATATCTTGAATTCTACATCTAGGGCAACGCTCTAAATGATGCTTCAAGTGAGTAGTTCCCTTATTTGACTTACCTTGTAATATTTTCATGCAGTGTTTACATTGTGCCTTCTTCGAATTAATCTTTTCCATTTCTTCCCACACCTTAGATGTTAATCTTTTCTTAGTGGAAGTCTGGTCAAACTCTTGATAGTCATCATCAACTATATCTACTCCAACAACCGCATTTTCACTTGCCATTGACATGATAGTAATTATTAAATATGAAATAACCAACATAATGAATTCTAATTTTATCAATAAGACAAGCATATATTAAATAAAAAACTAAAAGAAAAATAATCATTTGTTTACATTAAAAAAGAATATAATTTCTGAATCTGCAAAAGAAAACCAATTGCAGATTATCCAATATAAATTCTGAATTCAATAATCAATATAAATAAGAATTTATTTACATTAAAAAAGAATATAAATTCAGTATAAATTTTAAATTCAATAATCAATATAAATCAGAATTTATTTACATTAAAAAGAATATAAATTCAATATAAATTCTAAATTCAATAATCAATATAAATCAAAATTTATTTACATTAAAAAAAGAATATAAATTCTGAATTCAGTAATCAATATAAATCATAATTTATTTACATTAAAAAAGAATATAAATTCAATATAAAAGAGCTGAGTTCAACCTTAGTGCTTGGGGAAAAAATGATCTCGGTTACAACATGTACCAAGGACCCAACCCCCAACAACCTTGAGTAGCCCCTCAACTTCATCAACATTTTCAGGTTCCAAAGCCTCTGTACTTGTCCTTTCTTTAGCTAAGCCAGCCTCCCTAGTTTCACTTATTCTATCTTCTTCATCTCCCAAGTCCCAACCTTCTGAACATAACTTTAGTAGTTATTTGCCACCTAAAAAGAAAAACCCAGTGACTTTACAACATTCATTTATGTAATGATTCCCTCAATTCGTAATAGTTTTTCAACGTTGAATGCTTGATGTACTCGTGGTTCTTTCACTTCCTCTAGCAACCCCAATTTCAGATTCTTTAGTGACACCACCTCCAATAATCTAAGAATCTCCCCTCCTCTTCTAAAGAAGAAGCCTTGTATTGATGCTTAGATCATTCTCAGCATTAGAAAAGCACATCAACCAACAGAGGGCCTTCTTACCTAAACAATTCCCCTTCCTTTGCTACAACCATCTGCCCATCAAAACCTGAAACAAATCCACCTTCTGAGAATGTGACATTTCACTGCTGCATAAGCCACACTCTTCCATGGAGCCTCTAGGACTTGTAGCACCAAAAGTAAGTTAGCTCTTTGAAGTGATAACTCCCTGTGGCACAGATTCAGGTTACAGTCAGATACAACACACATGGACCCCAACCCCCAACAACCTCAATGCAACCTCCCTCAAAAAATAGCAAAAAAAAAATGAATGAATGAAAAAAAAAGAAAAGATGAAACCTCTGACTGCACCACCAAAAGAGTCTCTATCAAGATTATATTGATGCTAATACACACCAATTCTTCAAGCAGCACCAACAGACCAACTTTAGCTACATGAAACACTAGACACAATGATGTCTTCAGACACTTCCACCTGTGCACGATCTCCGAGCGTATCTTGCCGCCATTGCCTTGTTTTCAGCAGTAAGTAAATTTGGAAAACAGAACCGTAGGCTTACTTTCAAAACCTCACTGAAAACCTACAGAAAACTTTATCCACTGATAAGGAAAGAGGCACCCTTGGCAGAGTGAGAATGGGTTCCACATGCAAACCCTCTTTCCGGTGTCCACTGAATTGTCCTGTGTATCCGAAAACCCCCCTATCATGATTTCCATCAGATTAATCGAGTAACTTGCCATGTTAGCAGCACCATACCATGAGTTGCTGTCTTCTCCTACCACTCAAGTTCTGGACCCAAAAGATGATGGGAAAGATGAAATTATGAATGGATCCAAAACTGGAGAAACCCGAGTTCCCAACTCTCAGAGTTCTAATAGAAGTTGTGACAACATATAGCACAATTGGATATTAATTGCGTTGCTGAAGTTATTCTCATTCGTCCTAACTCCTAAATAAATAAAGGTTTACAAGAAAGGAAAGTTGGTGGGAGGAGGCGTTGATTCATCAAGACCGAATGGCTATTGATGATCTGCTGAAAGAACTGGAGCGGCAACCGGCAATTCAACATTGGAAGACCTTCTAATTCTAATATAAAGGATGGCTAGTTGTTTGCACAGTGAGAATGATATATGATGATCGTGGGTGATGTTGCTTGACACTTTGACACTTGACAGTGAGTTTCTCTATCTTATATCAAGTTGTTTTGTCTACGTATTAGTGTTATAGTGTATTACTTATTGAAATGATCAACCTTCACCATTTATACTTGGACGGTTGGCAGCAAAGATTGGAGAAGAAGGGTTCGGCTGGAAAAGAGAAGAGAAAGAGGCAACGAGGAGAAAAAAAGAAGGGTACTCAACTAGGGACTAGGGTTTTTACTTAGGTTTAGTTATAAGTCGGGCCGGGCCGGGCTTTTTTGGAAAATCCCGAGCTCGGCTCGAATTTATTGCGGGTCGGGCTTTTTGGCTCGAGGTCAAACCCGCGGGCCCATATACCTATTCAAGCCCGTTCGGGGGCCAGGCCGGGCCGACCCGTCGGGCCACCCAACCCATGAACAGGTCTACCTGTGAGGTGTTGGGATGACCAGGCGGCAAGCTACTTGTGAGGCACCGGGCTGACTAGGTGCAGGGCTGCCTATGAGGTGCCGAACTGCCTGTGAGGTACCGGGCTGCCTGTGAGGTGCTATGCTGACCAGAGGGTCGAGTTGCCTGGTGTCGAGCTGAATTGATGAGCTTTGTTGCTCTTTAGAGACCTGCAAGGAACCAAATGTCAGAGGACCCGAGGTGGCTAACCCGGCGAGGTCGCTTCGATGCTTAAGTCAGTATTCTCATAGTAGACTGCGAGCTAAAAATCACAAAGTCTGAGAGCTAGAACTTGCTTACTTTCTTGCCTCTCCCTTGTCATTGGGGTTGGTGCCTTTCTATAGGCCTTGCTCACATACCGCCCTTGAGATCTCCGGAGGTCATGTCTAACTGGTCCGAAATCCTCGAAGGTAACTGCCATGCACGTTGACCATCTTCCGGAATGAGGGTCAACCTCCAAGGATCGTCGGGTATGCATGCCGAATTTGTCGGCGAGCACGTCTCGTAGGTTGCCAGGTCGGCACATGTGCCAGGCTGCCAGGTTGGACACCACCAACTTGGCAAGTTGTTACCAAAGTGGTTCCGGGTGTTACCTAGTTGTTTTGAGGTGCCATGTGTCACAATATCATTGGAGGGCAAAATTCGCCCTCATCATTTGCCCCCCACTCATAAGTGAAAGTAACTTGGCGAATGGAGTAAATTTCTCCTTTTGGCCTGGGATGAATAATTCGATGAGCTCATAAGCATCGATTCGATTCCTTAGGCTCTGGGAGCGACTCGTAGTCCGCTCCTTGATTTTGTCCATGCCAAAGAGGTGACTGGGTCTTATATGGTGAGGAGGTCTTCGGTAGTTTGAGTTGAAAAACAGTCCTAGAAGTAGGGACTGTGTTTGAAACAAAGGAAACTAGCAAGAGAAGATTAGAGAAGAAGAGAGAGCTGCGGCAAGAAGAGTTAGAAGATGAGAGTTTCGAACATAACCTCCCTCTAACTCTCTAATACACTTTTATTAAGTTAATCTTTTAGTAATTACAAGAAAGGTCCTTAGTTGGACAAGAAATTACAAAAAGAGGAACATAAAAGGGTATGGGCCCAGAATAAGGCCCATTACAGAGAACATAAAGATAACATACAGTAACAGCCTATGGGCCTTTCGGCCCATCTTCTCTACACTCCCCCTCAAGCTGAGCATAGATGTTAATCATGCCCAGCTTGCCAGTGTCATGATGAAGCCTTGCCTTGGAGATGCCTTTGGTGAGAAAGTCTGCCAATTGGCCTTCAGAGGTAACGAATGGAAGGCACACTTCTCCGGAGGAGACTTTCTCAGATAAAATGTCTATCAACTTCAATATGTTTGGTTCGATCATGTTGTACCGGGTTGTGAGTAATGTTGATGGCAGCCTGATTATCACAGTACAACATCATGGGTTTGTCATGATCAATCCCAAGTTCTATTATTAAGGACCTTAGCCACAACAATTCCGAGACCCCATGTGCCATGGCCCTATACTCTGCTTCTGCAGAAGATTTGGCCACAACAGATTATTTCTTACTCCTCCAAGAGACAACATTACCAGCCACCAGACTGCAATATCCTGAAGTAGATCTAATGTCATCCATATTTCCAGCCCAATCAACATCAGTATAGGCTTCAAGTTTTAAGTGGTCATGCTTGGTAAATAGGATTCCTTTCCCTGGAGAGCCTTTCAGATAGCACAGAATCCGTTCTGCCGCTGCCATATGAGTATCTCTAGGAGCATGCATGAATTGGCTAATGCAACTGACAGCATACGCAATATCTGGTCTAGTCATGCACAGGTACAGGAGCTTCCCAAGAAGTCTCTGAAAAACCCCTTTGTCTTCCAACAGAGTTTCATCTGTAGCTGAAAGTTTGTGACTCATATCAATGGGAGTTGTAGTTGGTCTTGCACCCTGTTTTCTAGTTTCAGACAATAAATCAAGAACATATTTCCTTTGGAAAATAAGGATCCCATCATTAGATCTGGCAACTTCTATGCCAAGGAAGTATCTCAACTCCCCCAGATCCTTAATCTCAAATTCTGTACGGAGGAAAGACTTAAGAGCCAGAATGCCTGGGGCATCATCACCAGTCACTATAATGTCATCAACATACACAATGAGATACACTGCCAAAGATTTACTTTTCTTCACAAATAGGGTATGATATAACTGTGTCTGAACATAGCCGAATTTAACAAGTGCAGCTCTAAATCTCTCAAACCAGGCTCTAGGAGATTGTTTGAGACCATAAAGAGATTTCTTCAATCTGCATACCTTTCCTTGCATATCTTTCCCATACATCCCTGGGGGAAGGCACATGTAGACTTCCTAATGTAAGTCACCATTCAGGAATGCATTCTTTACATCAAACTGATAGAGAGGCCAATCAAAGTGAGCTGCCAGAGATAAAAGAACCCTCACAGATGTCATCTTGGCAACAAGGGCAAAAGTCTCTAGGTAGTCAATCCCATATGTCTATGTATACCCTTTTGCAACAAGCCTAGCCTTGTACCTCTCAATAGTTCCATCAGCCCTGTATTTAATGGTGAAAACCCACTTGCACCCAACTGGGTCATTTCCTTCAGGAAAATCCACCACCTCCCAAGTACCATTTGCATGTAGAGCATCCATTTCGGTTTTCATGGCATCTCTCCATTCTGGAATCCCAAGAGCTTCTGAAACAGACCTAGGAATGGGGATAGAAGCAACATAAGAGAGATAGGAAAGTATGAAGGAGAAAGCAGGTCATAAGAAAGGTGTTTGAAAATGTAGTGTGTAGTACATTTCCGCTTCCCTTTGCTAATAGCAATGGGGACATCAAGGTCTGGAAACGATGATTCCAAAGGAGTTGAAGCAGTACCTGTTATCTCATATGTGATTGGGAATGTATGAGCTTCATCTGTTGTAAGGGAAACACTTGCTCGTTCCTGGATCTCTGCCTTTGATACACTTTGGGATTATGGATAGGGCGAGGGGGTAAAGAAATAGGGTCCCCTGGACAAGAGGTATGAAGTGATTGATTCTCCTTTGACTCATTTGGTGAGGATACAGGTTTGTCAAGAGACTCAACTGGGACAGGAAGAGGAAGAGCAAAAACTTGTGACAGACTCTCCCCCTATGGACAAAGTCCATCCTGAGAGGAACTATAAAAAGGAGAAAGTTCATTAAAGGTAACATCCATAGAGACAATGTCGGGTGCCAGTCTTTGGATCAAAGAAAACAATAACCCTTTCGTGTGGGGGAGTAACCAAAGAAGATACATTTGTGGGCTTTCGGTTCAAACTTGTGTCTTTTCACATTTGGAATGTGAACATAGCAGGTACAACCAAACACACGAAGAGGAATTGGGAAGAGATCCTTGTCTGGATGAAGAAGACTGAAGGGGGATTTAAACACTAGAACCCTGGATGGCATACGGTTTATGAGATAGGTAGTAGTAAGTACAGCATCACCCCAAAATCTTGTGGGAACATGTGAGGCAAATAAAAGGCTCCTTGCAACTTCAACAATATGTCTATTTTTCCTCTCAGCAACTCCATTTTGTTCAGGGGTTCTAACACAGGAGCTTTGATGAATAACCCCCATGTCTGAAAGATACAAGGATAAATTCTTTTCAAAGTACTCTTTTGCATTGTCAGATCTGAAAACCTTAATTCTGGTACCAAATTGAGTTAGAACAAGCTCATGAAATTGTCTCACAAGTCTTGGGACTTCATCCCGGGATTTCATTAAGTATATCCAGGTGAATCTAGAGAAGTCATCAATGAACAAGATAAAATATTTGTAACCCCCCATAGAGTATAAATGGTATGGCCCCCACACATCAGAGTGCACAATATGAAAAAGAAAAGATGATCTTTTATTGCTCACAGGGTAATTTTTTCTACAAAGCTTTGACAACTGACAGGACTCACAATTGAGACTGGACACACTGACTTCCTTGAACAGTTTTGAAAACAAATGGCTTAAAGCAAAAAAAGGTAAATGACCCAACCGACAATGACTCAACATAATTTGACTAACAGACTCTGAAAAAGTAGAACCAAAAGCAATATTCTTGGGATGATCAAAGCATTGGCCAGGGGTGTCGTGCAAGTATATTCCATTCGCTTCATGGCCACTCCCAATCACCTTCTGAGACTTCAGGTCCTGAAGCACACAGTGAGAAGGGAAAAATGTTACACAACAATTCAATGATTTGGTCAGGCTACTTACAGATAACAAATTGGTATTTAATTTAGGCACATGAAGAGTGGAAGGTAAGAGTAAGGAGTTTGTAGCCTTGACAGTTCCCTTGCCGAAAATAGGGGCAAGAGAACCATCAGCTAAGATGATTTTGTCACGGCCAGGAAGTAAATCATATGAAACAAATAAAGTGGAAAGGTTGGTCATGTGATCAGAAGCACCTAAGTCTATGATCCAAGGGGTTTTGTGTTTACCTGAGGTGGATGCATGGTTAGCGGAAGCCCTTATACCTGAGTGAGCAAAGGCAATGGTGGCTGAACTTCCAGAAGGGATGGATGATGAAAATGCACCTTCAAGCTGACTGATCATCTTTCCAAACTTCTCATATTCAGCTTTCATGGCTGCCAATTGTGCACTGGTAGATTCAACCTCTGTATCTGTGCCTGTGGCTGCATGTGCACTTCTTGTCTTTCTACTATCATTCTTCTTTTAGAATCTGATAGGTACAAGATTGGGATGCAACTTCCAGCACTTGTCCTTTGAATGTTTCGGCTTCTTACAATATTCACACACCACTTCTTTCCTTCCTGGGCCATTGTGAGCTTCTATAACCCCTTTGGGTTTAATTCCCATATTTGCAAAATGATCATTAATACCAACTCCTTGAACCTGCACTTGCCTTCTACTTTCTTCACTGCTGACCAGAGTATATGCTTGTGACAATGAAACATCTTCTTTAGACAAGATGTTTTGCTTTGTAATATCATATTCAGAATTCAGCCCTGTCAAGAACTTAAACACCCTATTCCATTCAACCAATTTCTTGTATGTTTCAGCATCCTTAGGGGTATCCCAAGTCACAACCTCTATCAAATCAATCTCTTGCCATATAGATTTTAAGATTGAGAAGTATGCTGCAAGTGACTTTTTCCCCTGTCTTAGATTTTTCACATCACTTCTGATTTTGTAAGCTCTAGCAACATTCAACTTCTGGGAATAAGTCTCTGCAACACTATCCCAGATCTCTTTAGCCGAATTCATCCACAGATAATGTTGACTGATCTGTGGTTGCATTGAGTTCACAAGCCACCCAATCACAGTGTAGTTTTCTTGTACCCATCTCTCATAAGATGGATCATCCTCTAGAGGAGCTTTCTTGCTCCCATAAATAAAACCCCATTTTCCTTTGCTACAAATATGGATTTTCACTGATTGTGACCAAGCTAAGTAATTGGTCCCATCAAGCTTGACTGTAGTTACAACTAGCATAGAATCGGTTGGGGTTCCCAACATCTGCCCATATTCAGTAGTATTCTTGTTTTCAAAGTTTGAGAAATCCATCATGCAAAGTTCGGTGATAGTTCTTTTCTTTTATGTTTCAGCCTCCAAAAGACACCCAACAACCTCCAAACACAAGATATTTCTGATTCTAACAGCCGATGTCCCAAGAGGATGACAAAAGAAATACAGTCCTTGAGAGACCTTCTGTCGAACACTCAGTGTGCAATACTTAACAGCCCACTGTTTACTGTTTTAGCCTTCAAAGTATAGGGCATTGTTTACTATTCCAACCTTCAAGAAGGGGCAAGAATGAAGATGAGACTAGTACCTCTTAGTTTTAACTGTCTCAGCAACTTCCCAACCCAATGATCAGTCGAATAGGACCTCCAAAAACAACCCATAAATTTCTGGGTAGGAGCAGTCCAGCAATAGTGGCCGAATGAAGCAGTCTCAACAACAGTGATGCCAGGGGTATTTCGGCTACTTGACAGTCCAGAAAAGAGATAAAAACAACCCAGAAATCTCTGGATTAAGTCAGACCAGAGGATAGCCGAATAGTAGCACTGTTTCCAAGGAAACTTCGGCCCTTTTAACTGTCCAGAACAATGAAAAATTTACCCAAAAACAACTGAGCAAAGACTTACAGTAAGAGAGTCTCTGGTTTGTACAATAAACCAGGCCGAACACTTGTCCTCTAGGATGACTTCGAAAAACCCTTTTCTTTGATTTTAAATCAGGCAAAGCAACTTGTTCTCTGATTCTTCCTGGTCACCGAACCCTTCTCCAAGTGTGTAGAAGCTTGGGAACCCTCGAATGACCTCCAAGAATCAGGCGGATGACTGTAAACTCTCAGCCCTAGAACCTCCTCATGTAGTTGGCTGGACTAGAACCACATGAGGGACACGCCAAGCAGTGGCCTGCTCTAATACCAAGTTGAAAAACAGTCCTAGAAGTAGGGACTGTGTTTGAAACAAAGGAAACTAGCAAGAGAAGATTAGAGAAGAAGAGAGAGTTGCGGCAAGAAGAGTTAGAGGATGAGAGTTTCGAACATAACCTCCCTCTAACTCTCTAATACACTTTTATTAAGTTAATCTTTTAGTAATTACAAGAGAGGTCCTTAGTTGGACAA
Organism: Nelumbo lutea; assembly: GCF_056320005.1. Classification (NCBI taxonomy): domain Eukaryota; kingdom Viridiplantae; phylum Streptophyta; class Magnoliopsida; order Proteales; family Nelumbonaceae; genus Nelumbo; species Nelumbo lutea. The sequence continues at coordinate 127,627,636 of NC_142684.1, forward strand.
GAAATTACAAAAAGATGAACATAAAAGGGTATGGGCCCAGAATAAGGCCCATTACAGAGAAGAACATAAAGATAACATACAGTAACAGCCAATGGGCCATTCGACCCATCATCTCGACAGTTTGGTATTTTGGCCCTTGGGCTCTAGGAGCGACTCGTAGTCCACTCTCCTTGATCTTGGGCTCTAGGAGCGACTCGTAGTCCACTCTCCTTGATCTTGCCCATGCCGAAGAGGCGACTGGGTCTTATGTGGTATCGAGGTCTTCGCCAGTTCGGTACTTTAGTGCTATGGCTGTACTACATCAGCCTCGCGACGTCGATCACCCACTCTTACAGGAAGCTACTAGCAGCTCGACCTACGGGGACAGCACTACTGACTTTAGGTCGCCAGCTCGCACGGGAGCCTTGGAAGGCTCGACCAGCAAGGGCATCCATGTAGACTTTTGGCCGCCAACTCTCGTGGAAGCCATGAAGAGTTCATATTTGTAGAGGGGACCTCGTGAAGAGGACTTATGAGGTTTTATCCGAATTGAAATAAAGTTGGTAGAGCTGCTTAGTCTGTTAGCTATCAACTTCCTATATAGTCTTTGAGTTCATAAAAAATGGAAACTATAAAGCGAGAGCTTTAGCCGGTGCCAATTGATGAATCAATTTTTTGGGCTAAGTATCTATCTTTTGGCTAAGTACCTCGTCATTTGGTCTGCTTCCAAGTGGCCGATGACTCAGGCCGAAGTGGAGAACTTTGGCTGCCGAGCTGATTCGAGCTGGGCAGGCTAGATGGCGAGCTGACTATAGTGCCGAACTACCTGTGAGGTGTTGGGCTGACCAGGCGGCAAGCTGCCTGTGAGGTGCCGGGTTGACCAGGTGCAGGGCTGCCTATGAGGTGTCTAGCTGACTAGGTGGCGAGCTGCCTGTGAGGTGCCGGGTTGCCTGTGAGGTGCTAGGCTGACTAGAGGGCCAAGCTGCCTAGTGGCGAGATGAATTGATGAGCTTCCTTGCTCTTTAGAGACCTGCAAGGAACCAAATGTCAGAGAACCCGAGGTGGCTAACCCGGCAAGGTCGCTCCGATGCTTAAGTTAGTACTCTCAAAGTAGACTGCGAGCTAAAAATCACAAAGTCTGAGAGATAGAACTTGCTTACTAGCTTGCCTATCCCTTGTCATTGGGGTTGGTGCCTTTCTATAGGCCTTGCTCACGTACCGCCCCCGAGATTTCCGGGAGGTTGTGTCTAACTGGTCCGAGATCCTCGGAGGTAACTGTCATGCACGTTGACCATCTTCCGGAATGAGGGCCAACCTCCAAGGATCGTGGGGTATGCATGCCGAATTTGTCGGCGAGCATGTCTCGTAGGTTGCTAGGTCGGCGCATGTGCCAGGCCGCCAGGTTGGACACCATCAACTTGGCAAGTTGTTGCCAAAGTGGTTTCGGATGTCACCTAGTTGTTCTGAGGTGTCATGTGTCGCAATATCATTGGAGGGCAAAATTCGCCCTCATCAGTTTTAAAATACCAACAATTAATTAAAAATCTAAAAAATTATGAAAAACCTAAACATAATTAAAATACTAAAAGTAATTAAAAAATATTGAAAATTAATAATATTTTATATTAATATGGGTATTTACTAAAAATTATTAAAAGTACAATTAATAGTATTTTATTATTAAAAATAACAAAAATTATAAAAACATACCCAAGCCATGAATTATTGAAAAATATTGAAAATTATCTGTATTTTTTATTAACTATGGTATTTATTTAGTTATTTAATTTATTTTTACTGAAAGCAAATGAAAATTAATTTTGTAGTGACTAATATGCAAAAATAAATAATGAAAATACTGAAAATTATTGAAAAATACTCATATGCAAAAATTACTGAATAATAATGAAAAAACACCAAAATTAATTAAAAATCCAAAAATTCTGAAAAACCTAAAACTTAATTAAAATACTACAAATAATTAAAAAATAAATCAATTGTATTTTATTGCAAAAACTACTGAATAATAATGAAAACATAATGTATTTTAATTATTAATAGTAATATAATTAACAATAATTATTTTTAAACTCTAATTAATAGTAATTATAATTTAATCTATAAATAGTAGAAAATTACATTTAATTAGTTTTAGCCAAGAAATTAGCAATATTTCTGAAAATATGATAATTTCTAGAAATTATTGTATTTTAAATAAATACAGTAATTTAATATTTATTATATTTTAATAGCTAAAAATATTGTAATAATTAATAATAAAAAGTAACAAATCATTTATAACTTAAACATAACTTGATTAGATCCAAAGTCTTTGAATGCTTTTAACATTAAATGAAAATATAATTATTAAAATTTTAGATATTAACAATAACTTTGAATGCTAAATCTCTTAAGTTACCCCTTTTCAAGAAATTGACAAAATGTAAGAAAACAAAATGTCACATTTGCCCTTCACTATTTATCAAAATTTCAAAATAAAACCAAACTGATGAAAAACCCTGGTTTCCAATATTTTTCAAAGCTTTGCTTGAAAAAGAAATCCAATACCTCTTTGTTCTCGTGAGATTGTTCATCCTACACCTCGCCCAAGTATGCACCAAACCCTCAATAGAAATAGCGCTGAGTTCCGATACCTCCACCAGCTCCTCCGCCACCGAATTTCAATACCTCCCAGATCCTGAAATCATAATTGTCTGTCTCAAGCGTATCAGTTCTAGAGGAGAGAAACGGAGCTGAATTCGAATGATCGTAGAAAGGCAAGAGTGGTTTTGTAGGCTTTCTCTGGGTGTTGAAGAAAAAGTTAACACCAGCTACCTGCGCTAACTTCAATCCAGACCGAAGTTGAAGAAAAAATTAACACCATCAACAATAGAAAAATGTATTAGTAATTAGAGGCTGGATATTAAAAAAAAAAAAATCTAAAAAAATTCAAGAAAATAAAGTTAAACAACGAATGACGAGCGTTTCCTCCAAGCTTGGTTAGCAGCAAGCAGGCTATTCTGCTTCAACGACATTCCAAAACGTTGGAATCTCTGAAATTCGTGTAAGAATTTTGGAAGCTGATTCGATGGAAAATCTTGAGGGGTTGGAGATCGTGGGATGCAACTTCACTATTGTTATTGCAGTGGCTGTTGTTACTGCGCATATCTTGTGGGAGAAAACTGGTCAGAACTGAGTTGAAGATGAAACCAACATCATTGGATTTTCTCAGATGCCAGCCCAACAGCTGCAGAGCGACTATTTCAATTTCAGCAGCTGAAAAGAATACAGAGTTAGAATTACAGATACAACCACAGGACATACAGAGTGAACAACACCAGTGAACATATCTCTCTGACTCTAACTGATCAAAGAGTGTAAGAGGGAGTTAGACTGGGTTGGAGAAGCATCCCTTCAATTGGGAATTTTGGAACTTGTTCTCCCTTAATACAACTACAACCTTCAATCCAAACCCATTCCCGTCTACCCTTTTCTGCAACTTCTGTCCAAAGCAACAATTCAGACCCAAGATCCCTGTACAAGTATACAGCCTCATCAATCCCCACATAATCCCCCAAGAAACCTCCTTCCCAATTCCGTTGGCACCATTTCCACCAACACCCATTCATCTCCAGCTCGAAGCTCCCATATGCAAGTTTGTCACTCACAGTCTCCCCCAACAAGCGCCAGCCTTCCCTTTCGCCTCACCAGAGCTGCGAACTCCAGTCGATCTGCCTTCGGCACCTTCACCTCCTTCCACAAACCAGTGCTCACCTCGAAGCCCATCACGCTGTAGGCACGGGCAGATGTCATCCAATACAGAAACCCATCAGAGTACACACTCTCATTCGGGGTCCAAACTGTCAGCCTCACCGCAAATTCAAAAGTTGAGAAAAAAATTATCCCAATTCCTTATTTCTTCTATTCAAGAAAGTTGGGGTCACATCTCAGTGCTCATTTTGAATCCCAATTTTCTTTAATAAAAGAAGCAAGGATTTAAGACTATTAATTTTGTCAATGTTTGCATAATTAATAATAAAAACTAGATGATACTTGAAGGATATTTGTCTTTTCCAAAGTTATTTAATGAATGGTTAGCCAATGGTTAATGGTAGGTATTAAATTGTCACATTTTGAAGTTTGGGGACCAAAGTGGCACTAGGCCCAAAGTGGGGGTTAACTGAATTGTGGAGCATTTTTTGTAATTAAATCAGTATCACTAGTTCGGTTAATCGTTGATTTTTTTATTTTTTATTTTTACAATATATATTATAAATATATATAAAATAAAAATTATAAATATATATAATGCATATTTATTAATTTATAATATATAAAAAATATATAATATACATACATATATATATATATATATAGAAATATATGTATACCGGTTGATTCGATTAACCGTCGGTTTTCTATATTGATTAACCAAAACCGAACCGACTGATTCGGTTAATCGATTTTTTGGTTTAATTTCGGTTAATTCAGTTATTCGATCTTTTTTTTGCTCACCCCTAGCCCAAACTACATAGTACTAATAAGGAATTTTCCCATTCATTAATTGTTAAAATTTGAAAACCCCCTAGGTCCAAATTCCTATTTCATTTGTATTTGAAAACACCGTCCATCGGTGCACATCTCCTATATTTGGCAACATAGATGAAATCGTGGTCGCTGGAGTGTTTGCAGTTGGTGCCGGGCTTGGTGAGTTTGATTGATGAATGGAATGACCAATAGTATGCTGGCCGGCATGAACAAGACAATCCCGTCAGAGGTCGATAGCGGAGCTGCTAGTGGTGTTAGAGACTCCAGCATCAGAGCCAAGTTACCAGGTGGAGTTGGCAATACCTTTATGGCGAGCTTCTCAGCCTGTAAACGGTCTTTCATGAGCCATTGTTGAAAGAAAAGTAGGCATAGCCAGAGACAATGGGTGTCATTAACTGCTTGTTTGGCAAGTCTTTTCCAAAAGATTTGTTACAAGATCTGATGGTTAAAAGACGGGGTGAGCTTTTTTAAATAGATCTTGGAAGACCAAATACTATTTGGTAATATGCATGTCTTATGTGTGGGCCAACAAACCTTTCATTTAACATGTGGGACCCACATACTATTGGTGGACATGTATATGGGGCCCATGTACATTTTACAAGGTGGGCCTAACATACTATTGGTGGACATGCATGTGGGGTCCATGTTTGGATATGTATGTGGGGCCCATATACATTTTACAAGGTGGACCCAAAATACCACTGGTGGCCATGCATGTGGGGTCCATGCGTGGACATGTATGTGGGGCCTACATACATTTTACAAGGTGGGCCCTACATCCCAATGGTGGACATCAGTGTGTAGACATGTATGTGGGGCCCATGTACATTTTACAAGGTGAGCCTGACATTCTATTAGTGGACATGCATGTGGAGTCCATATGTCAACATGTACGTGGGGCTCATATACATTTTCCAAGGTAGGCCCGACATACCATTGGTGGCCATGCATACGGGGTCTATGTATGGACATGTGGGGCCCACATACATTTTACAAGGTGGACGTGCATGTGGAGTCCATGTGTGGACATGTATGTGAGGCCCACATACATTTTTCAAGGTGGACCCCACATACAATTGGTGGACATGTATGTAGGGTACATGTGTGGACATGCGTGTGAGGCCCACATACATTTTTCAAGGTGGGCCCCATATACCATTGGTGGACATGCATGTAGGGTCCATGTGTGGACATGTATGTGGGCATTTTAAAAGGTGGGCCCCACATACCATGTGTGGACATGCATGTAGGGTCCATGTGTGGACATATATGTGGGGCCCATATATATTTTACAAGGTGGGCCCCACATACAATTGGCAAACATGTATGTAGGGTCCATGTATGGACATGTATGTGGGGCGCACATACATTTTGCAAGGTGGGCCCCACATGCCATTAGTGGATATGCATGCGGGTCTATGTGTGGACATGTATGTGAGGCCCACATACATTTTACAAGATGGGTCCCACATACATTTTCCAAGTGGGCCCCACATACCATTGGTAGATCCCATTTACACATTCAAATAGTTTTTGTGGAAAGATAACCCATTTTCGAAGAAAACGGGGCACTAAAAGACTATAAAATCTTCATTTGAAGCTTCCTGAAAAAGCCCAAATTTGGATTTCTAATGTTTTTTATTGATTGGAACTTTTCTAAAATAGATCTTTCGATTGCCAAACAGAAAAGCCCAAAATTCAAACTTTGGGGCTTCTAAACAGCCCGAAATCCTCATAACCAATTGGACTTGAAAAACTGAGATGTTACTATTTTCATCTAAGTACACCCCACACTTGACTCTTGGATTTCCAGCCATCAAAATTAAATTAATCCTTCCAACTATAAATGGAGACCACACTATGAAATACAAGTGTCAGGCCCGGAGTAGGTGCTAACCGCAAAAGACCTTTTTTTAACAATTTTGCCCAGAATAGCCTTTCACTTAATGTCCCCTCTTTAGCTGAAGTATCATCTAGACCATTGGATGATTTTATAGTCCATTTGAAAGAAGCCCCAATCTCCTTTGTTATGTTGGTGGTCTCCCTTTATAGCATGTCTATATATCCAAGCTCCCAAGGTGCCAGACTTCAACCAAACAATGAGCATTTTACGGTCTCCTTCTACCACTATTTACTTTTCTACATTTAAACCACTGTAAGAAGAAATAGTCCATCCATCTTGAGATAATGGATTTGGAATGTTCAAGAATGTTGAGATCCACCAAACAACTTCACTGGATAACACACTTGAATCATGATATGGTAACTTTGTCTCAAGCACTTTAGTGTAAGTTGAGGAGACATGTTATTTGATCATTCTCCACAAACTTTCATATAACAATTAATTTCACATGTTTACAACAGATATTTTCAGATTTTCAATAATCGTTAGTGCAAGTAGGGTTTGAATAATTGTTATAATATATTGGAGAGATATTTTCTTTGAAACAATTAAAATTTGGAAATTTGAAACACAAAAACTAAATATATCTGATGCTGCGATCCGGGCACTCTTATCTGGTGAACACCTGGCTCCTATTTGGTGATGGACGGTACCTGAGACGATGAAGAAGGTGAAGAACTCCCGAGGAGCTCGCCCGGCGGGAACACTTTGATGCTTAAGTTAGAATTCGAAGAAAGCTGAAGAATGCGAATAAAGAGTTGAGAGTGCAGATGGCACAAGTTCAATACCTTTCTCTTCGAGGGTCGGGGTCTTTTTATATTGAAGATCTCTCAAATCAGGTGTAACCGACTCTGCCACAGCCGTTATTGTTGGAGCCGAGGTGGCAGATGTGGGCAGCCATTGCAGGGTACGGACCTGTCTGGCGTGCCACATTCGGCAAAAGTGGCAGGCACGACACTGCCTGACAATAGATGTGGGCACAGCCTCCGAATTCGGCAGGTACTATGTCAGATAGATCTTTTCTGTAGGTTGCCGAGCTACTTTGCACCAAGCTGCCTTGGTCCGAGCTACCCTACACTAGGGTGCCGGGTAGCCGAGGTGCAAGTGCTCGAGTCAAGCCTTAGGCAAATATGGGCAGGAGCGTTAATGGGACTATCCCGAAGTGTCGGGATACTTCCCACAGACCGGGGTGTTCCCTTCCAATGAAGGAAGAGTTCAGGGCCCACCTGGGGGAGCTCGGGTCTCGGGAGGAGCTCGAAAGTCCTCCTCCCTTAGGGAGAATTCAGAGTATGCTAGATGTTTCTTCTCGGCGAGCTGCCACGTCCGCTGAGTTGCATTGCTAGGCTTTGGCGAGTTCAGTACGCCGAGTTATGGCCAGGCTGCCATGCTGAGTTGTCACCTATGCCAGGTTGTACCCACGTGTCCCCGTGCTACGAGGTCGGGCCAAATCACCCTTCATCAATTGCCCCCCACTCCCCATGTTGAGGGTTCTGACCTAGTGCGGGGAGTCCGTAGTGTGCCAGGTGGATTTGGCTCGAGGCTCCAGCCTCCTGGTTAGGTGGCTTAGGGGTCAGACTAGACGTTCAGCTCGATCAAGGGCAATCCGGGTCACATATAGTCTACACGCGGACGTCACGCGATCTATGAACTCCGTAGACGTCAAAAAACACGCTAAACCGATTTCGTCTCGAGGGTCACGTAGCCGGTTTTCTTGAGAGCCGTCAGATCGTCTTGATTTTGACCGTTGATGCCTAAGTACAGTGGCTATAAATAGCAGGGGTCCTAGTCATTTTCCCTCGCCATAAGTCCTCAGCACTTGTCTTGAGCTCATGTCTAAGGTCTTCAGCTCGGGTCAATTATTCCTAGTTTGGTTGCCTTACTTCGTGAGTCTCCTTTGCTTTTCTTTCAGTTTCCTTTCCTTCACTATGTCTAGTTTCGATAGTCAACTGGATGAGCCCGAGGTAGGTACCTTGACTCAGGGTGACCCCACCGAAGCCCAGTCTCACAAGGCGCAGAAGGCCTCGGGTAATCTGGTGTCCACATCTCACTGAGATCGGATGCCAGATAGGTTCGGTCCCTCCATTATTACCCTGGAGAGGCTCCGATACCTCATTCGACAATACAATCTACCTAGGGAGTATACCTACAGTCTTCCTATAGGTAACTTCCCATGGGAGAACAGTCCTAATGAAATCGTGATCTTTTGAGAGCAGCTTATAGCTGGGCTCCGTCTTCCTTTCCACCCTCTTATCGTAGAGGTCCTGAACCACTTCAACGTCACAATAGACCAACTTCACCCGAACTCCGTTCGTAACGTGGGCCATATCCCTGTGCTTCAAGTATGTCCTTCCTTTGAACCTTGATATTTTTTGCTCAATCCTCTCAATAAAGAAGAGCGCTTCAAGAGTTCTCCCCGAGCACAGGCGGGCCTATTGCCTATCCTCTCACCCGAGTTTTAAGTTGTTGCATATGCTTCCTAGCAAGTCCCGACCTGGAAGCAGGACTACTTTGTCGTTTGGAACACCGCGGCGTGGCCTTTCCACACTCATTGGAGGGCAGCTATTCAAGACCCCGACGTTATCCTGGACAAGAAGACAAGGGAGACGCTCCAATCATGGGCTGAGCTCGGGTTTAATTACAAGGATTATATCACCGAGAGCAATCTCATACAGACCGGCTTGAGCCCGGGTAGGTTGTCTTCCTTAGTACCTTGATTAAATAGTTGGTACTTTTGAGTTTACTAATGTCAAGTTATGTTGCAGGGCCTATGGAAGAAGAGAAGCTCAAGGGGGAGAGGATTTTCCGCTAGATGAAAGGGAAGAAGAAGCAAGTTGCCAAGAGAGCTCGCGTCGAGCCTCCGCAGGCCCCCACTTTCGAACCCGAGCTTCCGCAGGCTCCTACCACTGGCCTAAGCTCCCTGACGTTCCTCTAATCATCGACTTGGAGGAGATCCTACCACCTCGGGAGCCCGAGACATCAGCAGAGCCTGCTCCACAGGCAACTACAGAGCCTGAGGTCACCACCGAGGCCGCTGATGCAGCGGCTCAAGCTTCCGCTGAGCCCATCCGCATAACCGAGATGGCCATTTCCAGCTCGGGGAGTCAGGAGAGGGACCGGAGCATCCTGATTCCTCAATGCAACCTTCGAAAGAGCAAGGGGGTTGTCTACACCGGAGAGGTCTCCCTTTGGGCGGACCTCACTCCTGCTCAGCTCGAAGCTCGGGCTGCCACCCACACAATGGTGGTAAGTTATAAAGAGCCTTTTCTCTCTTCTCTTTTATCCCCTTTTTTTTGTACATCTCTTCGGTGCTAACCAATCCTCTCTAGTAAGGTGAACTCCGTCGTGCACGCCTTGACTCTTCAGTACGAGAGGTATCTGAAGCGGGCTCTAGCTACTGAGGACTCGGCTTGCGCAGCCCACGCCGATCTGAGGGTAGCTCGTGACCAAATCTATTGGCTGGAGAGTGATGCTTCAGCTCAGAAGAATGTCATCGAGGCACTGATGGCAGAGAAGGAGGAGATGGCACGCGAGAGGGATGAGATGAAGAGCGAAGTGAGCACCCTCCAAACAGGTAAGGGGGCTTTAGAGCTCGAGGTGAAAGGCCTTAAGGAGGATAAAGGGGTCCTGAAGCACGAGATGGAGTTCCTCAAGGCCGATATTGAGGAGAAAACCAAGATCTTCAACTAGGCCATAGTGGAGACTGAGGTTAAGGCCGTTCTAGACTATGTTAGATCGGACAAGTTTGATGTCGTGCTGACGGAGGCCTATCGTAAGGGCTTTAAACTTAGTAGGTGGTTGATAAGGCACACATAACCCGTGCTTGATACGAGCACCATCACCACTTCACGGATCACAGACAAGATAGCCTGCCAAGCCATAGAGGACCCGAATTCTGAAGAGGAGAGCGGCGACGAAGAGGCAGATGCCACCTACCTGGCAGAAGCTCCTGAGGAGGTCCCGAGTAAAGATGAGTACCCCAAGTAGTGTAGTCCTTGTATCTTGAGCTAGTGAGCTCAGTTTTAATTTCCTTTCTTCTCTGTTTTTTTTTTTACCCAGCTCATTGTACGAAACTCTTAATCAATGAATTTCGCTTTTTTCCTAAGTACTGTGCACTTTATACTTTTGCCAGAGTGACTGCTTTATCCGAACTGTTAAGTGTCCGAAGTAGGATTTTTTGTCTATCGCCTCCCCGAACTGTCTCCTAGTACTTTGTAGGGGTGGTTTTTATAACATACACTGAGGTGAGTGACGTAGTAGGACATATGCCCGACCTGTCTACTCTTAGGCTACTTGAATTGATGGTTGTCCCTAGCGGTTCCAACCTGTTGTATGCCGAGGTGGGCTATGTACCATAGGGTCCACACCCGAGCTGCTTGTGTCCTTGGCATACTAAGCCTACGCCAATGAGGCGGTTAGGTCATATGTAGTGCCAAGGTCCTTAGCTAGTTTGGCGTTTTAGCCCTTTGACTGGGGGAGTGACTTAGTCACACCCCTCATAGAGTCTGCCCATGCCGAAGAGGCGACTGGGTCTTATAGTGCCAAGGTCATCATTAGCTTCGCGTTTTGGACCTTAAGCTCTGGGAGAGACTACGGTCCACCCCCTCTTGGAGTTTGCCAATGCCGAAGAGGCGGCTGGGTCTTATAGTGTCGATGTCTTTTTGTTACCTCGGCATTTTGGCCCTTAGGCTCAGAGAGCAACTTGTAGTTCACTCAGCTCGGCGATCATGGGCAATATTGCTTTAAGTTGACAATGTTCCATGCCCGAGGTACTTGTTTCCCTTCTAGGGTTTCAAGTTCGTATGCACCTTCCCCGAGCACCCGCTTTACTTGATAAGTTCCGCTTTTTGACCTTGGCATTATAGTACTGAGCTACTCTTTGCTGGTAGGCCACGGTCCTGATATATGCGAGGTCCTGTACCTCATCAAATATGTCAAGGTTGGTGCGTAGCTCGTCATCATTTGCCTTGTCATCATATTCTTCTAGTCGTAGCGTGGGGACCTCGATCTCGGTTAGGATGACTGCTTCAGTGCCGTAAGTGAGGTTGAAGGGAGTCTCGCCTATTGTGGTCTTTACTGTGCTCCGATAAGCCCATAATACACTGGGCAGCTTGTCTGTCCATAGTCCATTAGCTCGGTCTAGGCGTGCCTTTAGCCCGCGGAGGATAGCTCTATTTGTGACCTCCGCTTGATTGTTTGCTTCGGGGTGTGTTACCGAGGTGAAGTTCTGTTGAATTCCCATGTCTTGGCACCAGTTCTGGAATTTGATGTCCTCGAATTTCTTACCATTGTCAGAGATCAATACTCGAGGTAGTCCGAAATGACACACTTTGCTCTTCCAAAAGAAGTTATGCACATTCCGAGTTGTGATTGTTGTGAGGGGGTCAGCCTCAACCCACTTAGTGAATAATCGACTGCTACCACTAGGAATCTTCTTTGCCTTGTTACTAGTGGGAATGGCCCGAGTATGTCGATCCCCCACTGTGCGAATGGCCACGGGCTAGTAAGGTACTTTAGGTCGGCGACAGGCTGGTGGTGGATGTTGGCCAGTAGTAACCCAACTTGTCGCATCTTTTGACGAGCTTGGTTGCGTCTACCTTCATCCTTGGCCAGTAGTAACCCTGTCGCAATGCTTTCTGGGCGAGGGCCCTGCCCCCCAAGTGTCCATCGCACATGCCCTCATGAGTATCGCAAAGGGCCAGCTCGGCCTCAGAGGGTCGCAAGCAGCGCAGATAGGGGAGCGTATAGGATCTTCGGTATAGCCGCTCGTCTATCATGACGTATTTGGCTGCTTGACTCTCTACCCTTCTGGCGGCATTATGATCTATAGGGAAGGTTCCGTGTAGCAGGAAGCTCGCAAGCAGATCGATCCAACTCGGCTCTGCTTGAACGACGGGAGCGACCTCCTCTGCCCCCTCAAGAATGCTAAGCCAAGGTAAGTTCTCTATATACACGATTCTCATGGTGTTATTGCTAGTGCCGACTAACCGGGATAGGGAATCGGCCTCAGCATTCTCTGATCTTGGGATCTGTTGGATGAAGTGTGACTGGATGTTGAGCAGAACCCATCTTACTTTGGCTAAGTAAACTATCATGGTTGGCTCGCGAGCTTCGTACTCACCCGTAACTTGATTGACCACGAGTTGAGAATCACTGCAGACGACAATGTGCTTGGCTTTCACCTCGTTTGCTAGATTCAGCCCGGCTAGTAATGCCTCGTACTCTGCTTTGTTGTTGGATGCCACAAACTCGAAGCGTAGTGCATACTCTAGTTTTACACCGCTCGGCCCATACAGAACAATCCCAGCTCCACTGCCTTTCTGGTTTGATGAGCCATCTACGTGAAGGATACAGGGCTCCATGGTGCTCAAGCTCAACTGGCCTAGGAACCTCGGGCTCGCCCAAGCTGGGGGACTCGTGTTCGACCGACCTGGGGACTTCAGAGCTGAAGGTGCATTCTGCGACAAAGTCTGCCAAGGCTTGGGCCTTGATAGCAGTTCACAGTTTGCACTGGAGCTCGTACTCACTGAGCTGAATGGCCCACTTCATTAACCTTCCGGAGACCTCGGGCTTGAGCAGATGGAGCTTCCGAGCTGCAGTGTAGGCTAGCTTTTCTATCTCTGGGTACCTTGTCCCTGCTCCCAGCAACACTTTAATAACATAGTAGACGGGTCGTTGGACCCGATCTACTTCTCTTATTAGTACCGAGCTGACCACCTCATCACTTGCCAAGAGGTGGTCGAACGCGAGCTAAACGGTAGGCAATAGTATGGCGAGGTACTTTTTGAGCTCGTCGAACACGAGCTGACATTCTTCAGTCCATTCGATGCCTTTGCTTTTTATTGCCTTAAAGATAGGTAGGCAATAGTATGCCGACTTGGACATAAAATGGCTCAGAGCGGCTAAACGGTCGTTCAACTTCTGAACCTCTTTCAATTTTCGGGGCGGTCTCATTTCTAGGATAGCCTTAACTTTGTCCGGGTTACCCTCAATGTCGCGCCGGTTAGTGATGTACCCTAGGAATTTGCCTGAGGTGACACCGAAGATAAACTTATTCGGGTTCAACTTCATGTTAAACTTACGCAGGATTTTAAAAACCGAATGCAAATCTTGTATTAAATCATGTGAAAATTGTGTTTTGACGACCATGTCGTCTACGTAACATTCTATCTTCCTGCCAATTAATGGATCAAATAATTTATTTACAAGTCTCTGAAAGGTTGCCCCAACATTTTTTAACCCAAAGGGCATGACCTTGTAGCAGTACAGGCCAAGCTCGGTTATGAAGGCAGTCTTTTGATCATCAGTTGGATCCATCCTGATCTAGTTGTAGCCCGAATAGGCATCTAAGAATCTCAACAACTCATACCCTGATGTCGCGTCTACCAGACGGTTGATCCTGGGGAGTGGGAAGCAGTCCTTTGGGCAATCTCGGTTTATGTCGGTGTAGTCGACGCACATGCGCCATTTACCGTTAGCATTTTTTACCAGAACGGGGTTGGCCACCTAGCTCAGGTAATGGACTTCCCTAATAAAGTCGACTGTGAGGAGCTTTCCGACCTCCTCGTCGACTGCCCTCCATCGCTCTGGGGCTAAGTTGTGTTTCTTCTGTCTAACGGGCCTCACTACAGGATCAGTATTTAGCTAGTGAGTCATAATGCTAGGGTCTATGTCGGGCATCTCTACCGTGGACCATGCAAAAATATTTAAATTTTCAAGTAAAAAACTTACCAGTTGAGATCACAGAGGCTCCTCAATAGAAGCACCGATCTGAAGTGTCCGAGCTAGGTCCTCTGTCGATGCCGGGATGGGGATAGTCTCTTCTGTGGGTGCAACTCGTTCCTCGCATTGCTCCGTAGGTTGTTCCAGCTCGAGGTCGTCGGCCACCTTAGCTTTTCCTTTGAGGGTGGCGACGTAGCACTTGCGAGACTCAAACTGGTCACCCCACACTATCCAGATTCCGAAGTCTGTGGGGAACTTCATTGCCAGGTAGTAAGTGGAGACCACAACACGTAGGGCATGGGTGATCGGCCGACCTACTATGGCATTGTACGGAGAGGGGGTTGCGACCACTAAGAAATCGTGGTTGTGCCTCACTATGCTAGGCCAAGTTTCGACTTCCACAGGTACTATAATCCTTCTCAGGGGCCTGACTTCCTCTCTGCTGAAGCCTACTAGGGGAGTGTTTGCGGGCTTCAGGTCACTTTCTTGGAGCTGAAGCTGGTCGAATGCTGCTTTGAAAAGGATATCCGTCGAGCTGCCCAAGTCGACGAGGACACACTTGATTTCAAAGTCGTTAATCTTTATCTTTATGACGAGTGCGTCATCATGGGGGTAGTGGACCCCGCGCGTGGAGGTTTTTACAGTTTTCGGTACTATGACCGTGATCTTTATGGAAATTATAATACAAATTTTTATTCCTTGCATTAGGGTCTGCCTTCAACCGAGGTGGCCACTTCACATACGGGGCGTCCTTGATGGCCATAAGGATCTCGACCCGCTTCGCGTTCAGGGGAGTGTAGTCCTCCTTTTTTGTTGTCGGAGCTTGGAAAGGCTGTTCTGGCCTTGCCCCCCGAGCTTGGTCCTTCTTCTTCTTACTATTGCCCTGGGTTGGGGGCTCTGTCTCCCTCTTTCTTTTCTCAAGGGCCTGTTCACCTTTCTGGTTGATCTCCTCCTCTGTCCCTATAAACCGATCTGTGAGTTTGAGGAACTCGGTCATAGTCTTGGGCTGATTAACAACCACATGCCACTTGAATTCTTTATGGGTAATGTCGTGCTTGGCTGCAGTGAGCCGAACCGCGGGCTCCAAGTCGGGTATTTGTAAACAAGCATCGTTGAATCGCTTAATATAGCTTTGGATGGACTCCCCTTCCTTTTGGACTATGCCAAGAAGTCTCTCTTGAGTTCTAGGACATCACTTGCTGGTTACAATGTGGGAAACAAAGACTTGTACGAACTACGCCCAACTCTTTATTGATCCGGGCACAAGGTTTCAGTACCACGTATGAGCCACCCCCTTGAAGGTGGTGGAGAAAGCCACGCACATACAGGATTCACTGGCCCTTGCCAGGTGCATCTTGGATTGGAAGGCGTCCACATGGTCGTTCGGGCCAAAGGATTCATCATACTTATCTAGTGAGGGAAGCTTGAAATCCTTCGGCATAGGAACGACAAGAAGTTCTGGCGACAAAGGAGAAGGAACTGAAAGAAGTGGAGTAACTTTTACTACGCCCGAGCTTACCTCTTCCTTACCCTGGAGCTTGGGCATATCGTGAGTGGGAGCTCAGTGAGCTTGGCGGCGCCTCCACTGCTTCCTTGCTGGCTCGGCGTTGGTGCTGCTCGCTTCGGTATGACCGAGCTCGATGGGCCCAAGGAGGGGCTCGGACTACTGTTGGTAGCTACGAACTGAGGGGCCTTGCCTCAAGTCTACGGCCAGCACCTCCAACTGGTTCTCAGCAAGTGGGAGCCCGAACTACGAATGCTGAGGCGACGCAGGCCTAACTAGCTGGGAGGCCCCCAACTTGACTGCAGGTTGCGAGGCAGGGGTAGTTGGTCTCTCTTTTCTGCCGCGAGATGAAGCCGAGGTCTCTCCTCTAGGAGAAGGAGGTTCGTTCTGGTGGCAGGGCTTGGTCTGCTACGTGGCCGGATGCCAAGGAGGAAGTGGCTGCTGAGCCTGAGGTAGTGGAGGAAATTGCTATTGATACTGATACTGGGAGACTTGGTGCACCACTTGCTGCTAATAAAGTTGAAGCTGCTGGAACTGGTGCATTTGAGCTTTCATAGCTCGCATGCATTGCATCAGGTCCTCAAGCTGGCTTTGGCTGGCCATCGGAGGGATGATTGAGGGTTCAGCAAAGGTTATTCTGATCGTAGAGGGAAGTGGAACATTCACGGGTGCCACTGTCTGAGTTACATTCAGACTGGGAACTCCATCTGCAGAGAGGGGGACGGTGAAATGTCCAATGCAGACAGTAGGAAGCTGGGGTTGTTCCTCAAAGGCATTTCGGTTTGCACCTCATCCGGCATTGCTGGAAGAAGCCATGGATGCTGAGTTCTGAGAGTTGTTGTGGTTGGAGGAAGGCTTTTTGCAACGTTTCCCACATATGGCGCCAAATGATGCTATGCGATCCGGGCACTCTTAGCTGGCGGACACCTGGCACCTAGCAGGTGACGGACGGTACCTGAGACGATGAAGAAGGTGAAGAACTCCCGGGGAGCTCGCCTGGCGGGAACACTCTGATGCTTAAGTTAGAATTCGGAGAAAGCTGAAGAATGCGTAAAGAGCTGAGAGTGCAGATGGCGCAAGTTCAATACCTTTCTCTTCAAGGGTCGGGGTCTTTTTATATTGAAGATCTCTCAAATCAGGTGTAACCGACTCTACCACAGCCGTTATTGCTAGAGCCGAGGTGGCAAATGTGGGCAGTCGTTGTAGGGTACGGACTTGTCAGGCGTGCCACATCTGGTAGAAGTGGCAGGCACGACGCCGCCTAACAAGAGACATGGGAGAAGCCTCCGGATTCGGCAGGTACTATTGTTAGGTAGATCTTTTCTGTAGGTTTCCGAGCTGCCTTGGTCTGAGCTACCTTACACCAGAGTGCGAAGGTAGCCGAGGTGTGAGTGCTCGAGTCAAGGCTTAGGCAAATATGGGCAGGAGCGTTAATGGGACTATTCCCGTAGACCGGGGTGTTCCCTTCTCAGGAAGGAAGAGTTTGGGACCCACCTGGGGGATCTTGGGTCTCGAGAGGAGCTTGGAAGTCCTCCTCCCTTAGGGAGAATTCAGAGTATGCTAGATGTTTCTTGTCACCTATGCCAGATTGGCCAGGCTGCCATGCTGAGCTGTCACCTATGCCAGCTTGTACCCACGTGTACCCGTACTACGAGGTCGGGCCAAATCACCCTCCATCAATATGCATACAAATCATAATTTACATAAGAAGAAGAATGTTTTCTGAATTCAAGACAATGATGTCCGCAAATTGTAATGGTCCAATTTTCTCTCTGCATAGAAGATGAAATAATGACATGTTCAAATGACAGGTTAAAAATTTAATGGAGTGGAATGGAAAACCAAAATAATGTAATTCTACATTGGACGTGTCACAATCACAGGAGCAGCAGCTATTGCTGGAATGCTCCAACTTGTATCAGGTTTAATATCAAATAGAACCTCGTTACTTACCCTATAATTTTCAACCCTTCCCAAACCCAAGAAGCCATGGTTTCCTCACGTCTTATTTCATCTCCCACGGAAACCAATTGGAACCTAAACCTCAGAAGGCCCTTGAGAGAGGTATAGATTGCTGAAATAGCAATCCTGTTAAACTCTCTTAGATACGTCTACATCTCACCTGCTACCCCTGATTGATGGATCTAGAAACCTTGCTGAAAGGTTGTGTATTCCCCCTCATGTTTGCACTCCTTGCCTCAGCAATGGTGAAACAATAAACTTATGTAATGGCAAAGCTTGGTCTAGAGGTGTTATCATGAAGAGTATAACAACAAAAATAGCTCCCTGGATCAAAATGATGAAGTTATTTGATCAATTCTCTATAGATAATATAATTAGGTGATGGCAGTTGGTCGACACAATCCTCAGCAACCAGATCTCTTGTTCTCTCATAGTTGAGGCCACTGGATTCAGATTTGATAAAACTACACTTTGATGGCTACAGTAGGGCAATCCAGGCCGATCTGGCTTAAGCGGGGATCTATAGAGACCAGAATGGGCGTCCCATTTTCCAATTCGCAACGGGATCCTACCTAAGAAACGACTATTTTGTTCTCTTTTTCATACAAAAAAAGGAATAAAAAGAGCAAATAATTTGAATGATGATAGCATTTTGAATGCGAGAAAAAACAGTTAAGAAATATGAGGAGTTGAAGAAATAAACAATTGAATCTTGATTTTCTAGATATGGTTCCTTGGTGGTATTCAGGGTACGTATTCCTTGCTTCTGATCATATTTGAAATCAAAGAGAGAGCATCATTAACAATTCTTGGGCCACTAATAATCCTTTTGGTGCTGATGGCAAAATGTTGCAGAGTATCTACCGATATATTCAACACTGTTTTTGACTTTATTGAATTTGTAACTGTTGTTGGTCATTAAGAGTATAAAACAATAATAGCTCTTTCGATTCCCATTCAGATCTGTATACCGGATTCTGAAGGAAGTCCTTTGATGTTACAACTGGTGAGTAGATGGCATTGTTAGAACTTATAGCTTGAGATGAATCACAAACTGGGACCAAGTAGTGTCTAGAATTAGCTGATGAAATGGCAAGCTATTTTAGAAGCCCACCTAAGGCTCCCACTGAGAGAGGGAGTACATGGTTTTATATCCAATGGTTTGTAAAACAGAAGTTGATGGAGCCTCTGGTTTTACAGTTCCTTAACCATGAAGGAAGGCCCCTCTCTAGGCGGTTCAGGCTCTACAAATAGAACCCCATACACACACACTAGCCATCCATCGGTTGAGAGCAACCATGTCTAGAGAGAAGAGTCCCCATTATACTTAGTTTTTCAGATTTTGCAGTTCAGCAAGGAGCAAAGTGTTCTCCGGTTCGTTTTCTTACAGAGAAGAAAAAGAGAGAAAATAACAAAACTGCAAGAGGTGTTTCTGAAGGTCTCTAATGTTGGAATAGAGCCGTGGATGCCAACTTCACATCAACAGCTCAAGGTCGGTTTTACTTATTTCAATCCATTTCTAGAGCAAATAATGCTTCTATAGTCATCATTATATCTAACAATTGGTATCAGAGCCACTCTATGCTCTGAAATGGCTGAAGCTTTGCTCTTTTCTTCTTTGTTTCTCAAGGAATCTCAGACCTAAAAACACTGGATTCTGGCCATTTTCGGCCATTTTACTGCCGGAAAAGACCTTCTGGGTGGTCGGCAGTGACATTTCGATCAGTTCGCCGTCTACCAGCCGCCCTTCAACACCCGTTCGGTGCTGCCATGTTCGCTCAGTCGAGTGAACACTGTAGCACCATATTCGGGTGAAGAAGATGCTCGAGGGTCGGATGCCCAGATGCCCGACCCAACCCGGTAAACTAATGGTGCATGATTCCAGTTTGACCCATTCCAACCGATCCAACTGGTTCAGTTTGAGTTTTAGCTTGAACTGGTTCGATTTTGCGAGGGTTGCATCGGAGTTGTCAGAACCGGTTCGTTCTGGATCAGGTCCGATTCGGATCAACCCAACAAACTATGACAATGTCACGGCTATGTAGCCGATTCAAGGGGTTTTTGAACTCCGATTTAGCTGAAATTTTGTGGGCCCCCACTAGACCCTATGACCCTATTATATATAAAGGTTCAAACAAAAACACCCTTTGGATAAGGAGATATTGGACCGGTTCAGTGACTGATCTTCTAGTTCACTATCATATTGATGACTTCTTGAGGCTGGCTCAGGGGGTTTCCGACCTCGGATTGAGCTGAAATTTGAAAGGATTATAGAGGACCATATTGTTTAATTTTATTCAAAAATTCATTCAAAATGAACCTATATATTATATATTGTCTTTATTTGAACGTGACTATGAGGTTTTCCTCTATAAATAAGTCACATATTTGCACTTAACTATGATGGATAGCAGATCGGCCCAACGGAAGAACGCTACCTTGAATAGTTAGAGTGGGATGGAAAGACTAAATAGGGGGTTTTGCTTGGGGAAACTTGTAACCCAACGGTGATGAGCTTACCCAACCGATAGAATCACTTACTTAGTTTGGAACATCGAGATCATTTGTAGAACTATCGTTCAACCCAACGGAGGAACGATATCCAACACCGGTCTTGGGTCAAGACCTGATCAGGATTATGCAATGGTCTTGATGAGATCTGACTAATGATTACTCCATTTTTAAGTTAGATTATTGATATGTGTGTGTATTTTATGTGGCATGACATTTTGTATGAAACTTGTAGTTGTTAATCCAACAATGGTTACTGGTTATCTACCAGGCATTGAAATATTAATTGGTACAAACTTTAACAAGTGGAAAAACCAGACTATGATTGCTCTAGGGTGCATGGATTTGGATCTTGCAATTAGAACAGACAAACCCACTGAAATCACCGATGCCAGTACTGGTGAGCAAAAGGCACTTTATGAAAAGTGGGAATGTTCTAATCGCATGAGTCTCATGATCATAAGGAGCACCATTTCTACTGCAATCCGTGGTGCAATTCCTGAAAAGGAAAGAGCAATGGATTATTTAAAGGCAGTAGAAAAACACTTTGCTAACTCCACAAAAACATTGCAAGTACCCTCACAATCAAAATGATCACCATGAAATATGATGGTCGCAGTGGGGTACATGAGCACATTATCAAAATGAGTGACATGAAGAACCAACTAAAAGGAATGGATATGGTAATATCCAAAGATTTCCTTGTGCACTTCATTATGACTTCTCTTCCTGCACAATTTGGTCCATTTAAGATCAACTATAATACGTAGAAAGAGAAATGGAAAATGAGTGAGCTAATTGCCATGTGTGTTTAAGAAGAAGACGGGCTTAAGAGTGAAATGCTTGAAAGTGCTCACCTAACCACTGGACCACATAAGAGACATTTCAGGAAGAAAACTTAGAGAAAGGGCAAAGAAAAGGTCGTTGCTGCGGAAAATGGGGATCATAAACCCTGTTGCTTCTGCTATAAAAAGAAGGGACACCTAAAGAAAGAATGTCCCAAATATGCGGCATGGCTCAATAAGAAAGGTAAGAATTATGCCTTTATGTTTTTTGAATCCTATTTGGTTAGCGCACCTTCTAATACTTGGTGGGTGGATACGGGCACTACAACTCATATCACAGTTTCTCTACAGGGCTTTTTGACCAGCCAACAACTGCATAAGGGAGAACGCACCATAGCCGTTGAAAATGGAATAGAGATAGATGTTCAAGTTTAGTTCCTAAACTTGATTCCTATGGATTTTAATTTAAGTTGAAGAACAAAAGTTTTACTCAACTCCATAATTTCACTAAACTTGGGAATGGTGTGTTATGCGGAAATATTTACATGATTAATTTGCACCCTATCTTTGCTCATGGCCCATATAGCTTGCATAAGAACTTTATGGTCGGAAATAAAAGAAATCAAGTGAATGAGAATTCATCCATTCTGTGGCATAAAAGATTAGGCCACATTTCTAAAGAAAGAATGGAATGTCTCACAAAAGATGGAATTCTCAGTTCACTGTATTATTCTGACTTCGACATATGTATGGATTGCATAAAGGGAAAATTCACCAAAACCACTAAAAGGGGAGCCACAAGATGTGTAGAGTTACTGTAAATAATACATACAGATATTTGTGGACCATTCCCTACTCCTACTATGGGAGGACACAAATACTTCATTACCTTTATAGATGATATCTCCAAATATAGTTATGTGTATCTAATTCATGAGAAATCAGAAGCACTTGATGTTTTCAAAAATTTCAAGACAGAAGTTGAAAATCAACTTAATAAGAAGATCAAAAGTATATGATCTGATAGAGGAGATGAATATTATGGTAGATACACCGAAACAGGCCAAAATCCAAGTGATTTTGCCTTATTTTTACGAGAACATGGGATCGTTGCAAACTACACCATGCTAGGTACACCTGAACAGAATGGTTTAGCAGAGCGACGAAATTGTAGTCTCACGCAAGCTGGCTTGGGTCTACTGTTCAATGTGCCTTAGAACATCTCCTTTGCTACTTCTTGACTAGTTCCACAGATAAAGGGAAAATTCACCAAAACCACTAAAAGGGGAGCCACAA
The DNA here is from genome assembly GCF_056320005.1 of Nelumbo lutea. NCBI lineage: Eukaryota > Viridiplantae > Streptophyta > Magnoliopsida > Proteales > Nelumbonaceae > Nelumbo > Nelumbo lutea. The sequence goes on from NC_142684.1 coordinate 127,649,846, forward strand.
GATGTGTAGAGTTACTGTAAATAATACATACAGATATTTGTGGACCATTCCCTACTCCTACTATGGGAGGACACAAATACTTCATTACCTTTATAGATGATATCTCCAAATATAGTTATGTGTATCTAATTCATGAGAAATCAGAAGCACTTGATGTTTTCAAAAATTTCAAGACAGAAGTTGAAAATCAACTTAATAAGAAGATCAAAAGTATATGATCTGATAGAGGAGATGAATATTATGGTAGATACACCGAAACAGGCCAAAATCCAAGTGATTTTGCCTTATTTTTACGAGAACATGGGATCGTTGCAAACTACACCATGCTAGGTACACCTGAACAGAATGGTTTAGCAGAGCGACGAAATTGTAGTCTCACGCAAGCTGGCTTGGGTCTACTGTTCAATGTGCCTTAGAACATCTCCTTTGCTACTTCTTGACTAGTTCCACAGCGGTGTTGTTGACTTCCAAGCTGTCAGATAGTGTCTTTGGCTTGAAGTGATTTGGACTGCTGACGCTGGCTACTATGGACAGAAAGGCCTCATCTGGAGTCCGCAACCAAGACCTCGAATTGGTTTCCTACAAGTGAACCTTCAAGTTGCAAGGGTCGGGGTGGACTAGCTCTGGTGGATCGAGTATCTCCCAACCTTTTCACTTGCTGCGAGGCGGGAGAAGCAACTTTCCTTTCCCTTTTGCTGTGGGACGAGAACTGGGAAGTCTCCCCCCGGTGAGGAGAACGGTTGTTCTTATGCCGAGGCTTTCTTGGTGTGATCGAACACTGAGGCGGGGTTGGCTGTTGATTCTGCTATAGCGATGGGAGCTGCTACTGGTAGATGTGGTGCAAAACCTGCTGCTAGTAATGTTGAAACCATTGGAGGGCTTGAATAGCCCGCACACAATGTACAAGGTCATTCAGTTGGTTCTGTTTGACTCCAGGGGAACCACAACTGGTTTAGCAAGAGTCGCACCCACTAAAGGGGGAAGTGTTCATGGGCACAGTTGCTCGAGGCACAGTCAGTGCTAGGATCCCACCCGCAGAGAGCGAAATGGTGAACTGACCTATGCAGACAGACAGGAACTGAGGTTGCCCCCGGAGATGTTTACTTCATTGTTTTGTCCAACGTTGCTGAAGGAAGCCATGGATTTGATTATGAGCTTGAGATTTTTGAATGGAAACAAGGGCTTTTAGTAGCGGTTTCCCACAGACGACGCCAAATGATGTAACTCAATCCGACTACTCCCTGTAGGAGATGATCTAGCTACTAGCAATGATGGGAACTAAAGAACATGTAAGAGATGAGTCAGAGAACCCGGGGTGGCTTACCTAGCAAGGACACTCCGATGGTTAAGTTAGCACTTAGTTGTGAGCTTGTAGATGATAATAGATTGTGAGAGAGCTAGAGAGTAGAGATTATGCATACCTTCGCCCTTGGGAGGGGAGGTCTTTATATACTGGAGTCCTCGCGGGTTTGGTGGAGTAGTTCCTGGATCCCCGCTGTGATGGGATCCATTTCCACGTTAGTTGGGGATAACGCCACCAACCGGTAAGGTTGCCCATTTCGTCTGAATCGGGGAGTGGGTGAGCTAATATAGCCGTAAGACGTGGGGTACGATGGAGAGATCGTTGGAATTATCATGCTGTGGTTGGTATCACCTGAGCTCGTGTTCTTCAGGCCCGACCTGTTGTGAATGCCGAAGTGCCTTAGTCCCGAGGTGATCTTGCACCAAGGTAGGCTTGTCCCGAGGTGAACTCTTTCCGAGGTGGCTCAGTTGTCCGGGCTCGATCTGTAGTGGACCTGACACTGCTATCCTGGTCGCGATCTAGTGCCAAGGTGATCTTAGTTCAGGAAGACCGTGGCTCAAAGTAACTTTAGTTCGGGGTAACAGGGTACCCAAGGTCGCTTTGTAGCGAACTGATCATGCTAAGTTGTCACTTATGTCGAATCACGTCCATGTAACAAACTGATTATGCTGAACTATTACTTATGTTGAGTTACATCCACATGTCTCCCTATTATGAGGTCGGGCCAAATTACCCCTTCATCAAAATCTAATAACACCAACCTTTCAAGAAAAAAAGTGCAAAGAACTTATTAAGAAATAAATTCTTAAACCCACTTATGATACCCAACAAAGCTTTAGAACAAGAATTCAAGAAAAAGAACTAATACCTGTGATGAACTTGTTTACAGAACAATGATGTCTAAGATATGCCGACTCAGAGTTGTAATCTGCTTTAGAAAGTATCCCTTTCCTTTTGAAGTGCTAGTAGAATACCTATAGATATTACTCCTCGTGATTAAATTGTTGAAATTGGGAAAGTTCCAGATGTTTTTCTTGGAAAAAACATGATAGGTCAACACTTGTAAGAACAAATTTTCAGAAAATAAAGGATCCTGTGCAATGCAATTGTATACCCAAATTATGGAACTTTGACAGAGAGGATGATGTGTACTAGGGAACTTTCAATGATGGAAAATGCAAGTGCCCTGAAAAAATAGAATATAAAAGAAGCTTAATCTGACTGTTTTTCAGTAAGCATCACATCATTGAAATGTGCTTTAAATAACATGGTAAAAAGGTCAGAAAAAGTCCAATTTATGATCACAAATTAATCAATGAATAGTAAAAGTAATGCGGAAGTAGGGTGTAGTTTGTGTAGGATAAAAACTCACATTCTGTATTAGTGGATCAACTTCCCCAAGTTCGCTAATGTTCACTACAAACTTTGCACCGTAAATCATTGCAAGACAGATTGGGTCATTCGAAGAGGTCAAATTATAGCAGTTAGATGGACAGCTGAGAGTGGGCTCAGGTTGGGTTTCCATTGTAAAAATCACAGGAGGTAGAGGGTTAAAGGAGGCGCGTTTGGGGCTGGTTTCACACCTGTTTTCTCCTGCAAATTGCAGCAGTGGCACGGGTCACCGGGAGTGGGTTCAAGGCTGATTTTCTACCGTAAAATTTTAGTATATTGAGGGGTTAAAGGAGGCAGGTATGGGGCTGGTTTAACACCGGTTTTCTGCTGCAAATTGCAGCAGTGGCATAGGTAACCAGGAGTGGGTACAAGGCTGATTTTCTGCTGTAAATTTTCAGCAGATGGAGAGGTTAAAGGAGGCAGGTTTGGGGCTGCCATTCAGTATCCGGGCGTTAGCTTGGATCTGAGGATGCGGGAAACGCTACAGTTCTGAGCAGAGATCAGCTTCATATGTGCGGACTATTTGGCCGAGGATAAGCTCGTGCAAGCTGGCCTGAACCCCGGTAGGTTACCTTTAGGTTTTTCCTTCATTTCTTGGTTTTTGCAAGCTGGGCTAACGCCTCTTTGTTTTTTGCAGCTATAATGTCGGACGTGGATGTGCATTGCCTCATGTTGAACTCTCAAAGGGGCAAGCATAGGGCAAAGAGGTTTTGCCAAGATGAAGCGTCTACTTCTAGGGCAGTCGAGTTCGAGGCTGCGGACCTGTCCTTCGTTCCACCACCGGAGGTCCCACCCACGCCCCCTAAGGGAGTAGCCACGGAAGGTAGTGAAGAAGAAGTCCCTCCTCCGGGGTCGTACCCGCCATCCGCGCCAACCTACCCCTCTTCCATGCCAGCGTTCCCCACCAAGGGGCGAAATGAGAGCATTACCAACTACGTCTTGGCCATGCAGAGGAGCCAGGATTCGATCTTCCACGAGGAGATCGTGGAATGGTTGGGGATGCACCCTAGGCGGCTCCTGGGGCTGGCAACGACTCACTGCATGGTGGTAAATGCTACCTTTTTTTCTTCTCTTCTCCCCCCCCCCCCTTTTTTTTACTTACCTTGACTTTCTATTGGCAATTGAACTCCGCCCTCAATCCCATGGCCTGTCAGATGGCCATTCATTCCAAGGACGCCCACGCCCAGAGGATGGAAGTACGGAGGCTCAATCGCGAGCTAGACCAGGCCCGGGGTGAGGTCCTCTAGGCCAAGAAGGGGAGCAAGAACCAGAGGCTACTTGTTCAAGACCAGGAAGCACGGATCTCCTGGCTAATCGAGGAGAACACTCGTTCCAAGGAGGAGTCCTCAAGGACGGTCGAGGATAGGGAGCGCCTTCGACAGGAGGTTCGAAGTTTAGAGGCCACCCTCCACGAATGAGCTCGAACCTTTGACGCTGCCATGGAGGAAGAAAGGGTCAAGGCGGTGGACCACTTTAAAGAGTCCCCGGAGTTCCACAACCTTCAAGTCGAGTACGGCATGAACTCCTATCGCTCGGGGTTCAAGCTCTACCGGTACCTGGTCCAGAAGAAGTTTTCTGGCCATAGCCTTGACGGCATCACAATGAAGGGTCTAGCCCCGGAGACGGTGGATGCGGAGGAGGAGGAGGAGCCTGATTCCTTGGAGGAGACCAACAAGGACGTGGAAGTGGTGGACCCATGATGTTGGGGTTGTTCTTTTTTTTTTTTTTTGAACTTTGAGTGTATGTTCCCGAGTGGCTGAGCCCAGTTTCCTTTTCCTTCTGATGTATTTTCCTGGGCCATTAGGCCTGGTTTTTTATAAAAACCTCGGTACTTAATGAAATATTATTTTTTTTCTTAGAATGGTTCCTTCCTGGTCCAAGCCATACGTATATAGGTTACCCAAGCTGTCAAGGTACCGAGCTGGCAACAAGCGAGGGTAACTGAAGTTGGAGTCATCCCAAATTACGCGAGTAACCTTGAACTATCAAGCTACCGAGCTTGGTATCAAGTGAGGGTAACCTTTGTAAGATTTTTCTTAAGTTTCTTGCCTCGAGCTATTCGCATAGAATCCGTCTGTTTGAACATAGGTCCTCTGATGGACCCGAACCATGATTGTTGCCGAGGGAATGTAGGTATCGTAGGGTTGATGCCCGAGTTGTCTGCACTTTTGACTCTAGTAGAAGAGGGGGTGAGATCCTATGCATTGTTTGGAGCCTCCGTTAGTTCAATTTCGTGGCCCTTAGGCTCAGAGAGCGACTCGGAGTCCACTCCTAAGCTTTGCCCATGCCGTAGAGGCGACTGGGACTTAGTTGGTGCCGAGGTCCTTATCAGTTCGGCATCTTGACCCTTAGGCTCTAGGAAAGACTCAGAATCCACTCTTAACCTTAGCACATGTCGTAGAGGCGACTAGGACTCAGTTCGCCCATGCTGTAGAGGCTACTGGGACTTAGTTTGCCCATGCCATCGAGGCGACTGGGACTTAGTTTGCCTAGGCGGAGCGAATCGGTGTCCACTCTGGGCCAATGGTCACAAGTACTATTGCCTTAGATTTCTAATGTTCTAGGCTTGGGGTACCTGCTTTCCTTCCAACATTTTGAGCTCGTACATGCCTTCCTGAGTATTCATTTTACCTGTTAGGGACCTTCTCAGTTCGGCCCCAGCTTACCCGTCCGGGCTCAGGTACCATTACTTTCCGAAAGACCAGGTTGCCTACACGGAAGTGCAGCTTCCTAACCCGGTTGTTATAGTACCGAGCCACCTTTTGCTGGTATGCTGCGGTCCGGATATACGCGAGGTCCGGTACCGCTTCTATTAGGTTGAGTTTGGTGTGGAGCTCATCATCGTTGGCCTCTTTGTCGTACGCTTCTAAGCATAATGTGGGTACTTCGATTTCAGCCGGGATTACCGCCTTTGTGCCGTAGGTGAGGTTAAAGGAGGTTTCACCCGTGGCAGTCTTGGTAGTAGTTTGGTAGGCCCATAGTATGTTGGGCAGTTCGTCCACCCATAACCCTTTAGCTCGAGCTAAGCGGGCCTTCAGTTCATGGAGTATAGCTTCGTTCGTAACTTCTGCTTGCCCGTTCGCTTGAGGGTGCGCTACCAAGGTGAAGTTTTGTTGTATCCCCATCTCGACGTAGTAGTCTTGAAACTTGATATTTTTGAAGTGCTTGCCATTATCTAAGATGAGCACTCAAGGTAGTCTGAAGCAGCATACTACATCCTTCATGAGTGTCGCGGAGAACGAGTTCGGCCTCTGAGGGTCATAAATAGTGCATGTAGGGGAGCATGTACGATCTTTTGTATCGTCGTCCGTCTATAATGACGTAATTGGCTATGTGGTGGACACTTGGGGGCAGGGCCCTCGCCTAAAAGCGTTGCAGCAAGGATACTATTGGCCAAAGATGAAAGCAGATGCACTCTAGGTTGTCAAGAAATGTGATAAATGCCAGAGGCATGCCAATATCCATCTTTAACCCATTGTCGACCTGAAGTACCTCACCAGCCCATGGCCCTTCGCATAGTGGGGAATCGACATTCTTGGACCATTCCCACCAGCGACATGACAGAAAATTCTTGGTTGTAGTAGTGGATTACTTCACAAAATGGCTAGAGGCGGAACCCCTAGCGACAATCACCGCTCGAACGGTACAAAACTTTTTCTGGAAGAAAGTAGTATGCCACTTCGGACTACCTCGAGTGCTCATCTTAGATAATGGCAAGCAGTTCAAAGATATCAAGTTTCAATACTGGTGTGCCGAGATGGGTATACAATAGAACTTCACATCGGTAGCGCCCCCACAAGCGAATGGGCAAACAGAAGACAAGAACAGAGCTATACTCCGTGGACTAAAGGCCCTCTTAGCCCGAGCTAAAGGGTTATGGGTGGACCAACTGCCCATTGTACTATGGGTCTACCAAACTACTACCAAGACTACCACGGGTGAAACCCCCTTTAACCTCTCCTATGGCACGGAAGCAATAATCCCGACTGAAATTGAAGTACTCACGTTACACTTAGAAGCATACGACAAAGAGGCCAATGATGACCAGCTCAGCACCAACCTCGACCTAATAGAAGAGGTACGGGACCTCGCATATATCCGGACCATATCATACTAGCAAAATGTGGCTCGGTACTATAACAACTGGGTCAGGAAGCGGCACTTCCGTGTAGGCGACTTGATCCTTCAGAAAGTAATGGTACCAGAGCCCGGAGTGGTTAAGCTGTGGCCAAACTAGGAAGGTCCCTACCGGGTAAACAAATACTCGGGTAAGGCACGTACGAGCTCGAAACGTTGAAAAGAAAGCGGGTACTCCTGAGCCTGAAACATTAGCAATATAAGACAATACTACCTGTGACCGTTGGCCCAGAGTGGACACCGAGTCGCTCTGCTTGGGCAAACTAAGTCCCAGTGGCCTTTACGGCATGGGCAAACTAAGTCTCAATCGCCTCTACGGCATGGGCGAACTAAGTCCCAGTCGCCTCTACGGCATGGGCAAACTGAGTCCCAGTCGCCTCTACGGCATGGGCAAAGCTTAAGAGTGGACTCTGAGTCACTCCAAGAGCCTAAGGGCCAAGATGCTGAACTAATAAGGACCTCGGCCCCAACTTACTTTCAGTCACCTCTACGGCATTGGAAAAGCTTAGGAGGACTCCGAGTCACTCCCCAAGCCTAAGGGCTACGAAATTGAACTAACAGAGGCTCCAAACAATGCGTAAGACCTCACCCCCTCGCCTGCTAGAGTCAAAAGTGTAGACAGCTCGGGCGTCAACCCTACAATACCTACATCCCCTCAGCAACGATCACAGTTTGGGTCCATCAGAGGACCTATGTTCAAACAGACGGATTCTATGAAGACAACTCGAGGCAAGAAACTTAGGAAAAATCTTACAAAGATTACCCTGACTCGCTACCAAGCTCGGTAGCCTGATAGTTCAAGGTAACTCGCGTAATTCGGGACAACTCCCACTTCAGTTACCCTCGCTTGTTGCCAACTCAGTAGCTCGACAACTCGGGTAACCTATATACGTATGGCTTGGACCATAAAGAAACCATTCTAAGCAAAAAATAATATTTCATTAAGTACCGAGGTTTTTATAAAAAAACTAGGCCTAATGGCCCGGGAAAATACATCAGAAGGAAAAGGAAACTGGGCCCAGCCACCCGGGAACATGCACTCAAAGTTCAAGAAAAAAAAGAAGAACAACCCCAACATCATGGGTCCACCACTTCCACGTCCTCATCGGTCTCCTCCAAGGAATCAGGCTCCTCCTCCTCCTCCTCTGCATCCGTTGTCTCCGAGGCTAGACCCTTCATTGTGATGCCATCAAGGCTATGGCCAGAAAACTTCTTCTGGACTAGATACCGGTAGAGCTTGAACGTCGAGCGATAGGAGTTCATGCCGTACTCGACTTGAAGGTGGTGGAACTCTGGGGACTCTTTAAGGCGGTCCACTGCCTTGACCCTTTCTTCCTCCACGGCAGCGTCGAAGGTTCAAGCTCGTTCGTGGAGGGTGGCCTCTAGGCTTTGAACCTCCTGCCGAAGGCGCTCCCTATCCTCGTCCATCCTTGAGGACTCCTCCTTGGAACAAGTGTTCTCCTCAATCAGCCAGGAGATCCGTGCTCCCTGGTCTTGAACAAGTAGCCCCTGGTTCTCGCTCCCCTTCTTGGCTTGGAGGACCTCACCCCGGGCCCGGTCTAGCTCACGATTGAGCCTCCGTACTTTCGTCCTCTGGGCGTGGACATCACTAGAATGAATGACCGTTTGACAGGCCATGACGTGGAGGGTGGAGTTCAACTGCCAATAGAAAGCCGAGGTAAGTAAAAAAAAGGGGGGGGGGAGGAGAAGAGAAGAAAAAGAGTTAGCACTTACCACCATGCAGTGAGTCGTAGCCAGCCACAGGAGCCACCTAGGGTGCATCCCCGACCATTCTGTGATCTCCTCATGGAAGATCGAATCCCGGCTCCTCTGCGTGGCCAAGACATAGTTGGTAATGCTCCCATTTCACCCCTTGGTGGGGAACGCTAGCATGGCAGAGGGGTTGGTTGGCGCGGATGGTGGATACGGCCCCAAAGGAGGGACCTCTTCTTCATCGCATTCCGTGGCTACTCCCTCAGGGGGTGTGGGTGGGACCTCCGGTGGTGGAACGAAGGACGGGTCCGCGGCCTCGAACTCGGTGGCCCTAGAAGTAGATGCTTTGTATTGGTGAAACCTCTTCGCCCTATGCTTGCCCCTCTGAGAGTTCGACAGGAGGCAACACGCATCCACGTATAACATTATAACTACAAAAAAAAAAGATCCAATCTAAAGGTAACCTACCAGGGCTTAGGCCGGCTTGCATGAGCTTGTCCTCAGCCAAATAGTCTGCGCAGATGAAGCCGATCTCTGCCCAGGACTGTAGCATTTTCCGCATCCTCAGATCCAATCTAACGCCCGAATCCTGAATGGTAGCCCTCCAGTAGTTCGAAAAGGGCCAACCATCAGGATTACAAACTACAAAATAGCCCCGCTTCCAGGCCGGGATCGTGTTGGAAAACTCATGGAGAAGCTTGAAGTCGGGACAGGGGGAAAATAATAAGAGTGCCTATTTGCAGGAGCTCCAGGGGAAGCGTTCTTGATTGACAGGATGAAGGTGAAGGTGTCTAGAGAAAGAGGAAGACAGTACTCATAAAACAAAGAAATGGTCCCCACCAAGTTCCGAACAGATTCGGGTGCAACTAGTCTATGGTGACATTAAAGTGAGTGAGGACCTCTACTATCAAAGGGTGCAGGGGAAGGCGAAGACGAGCCACGAGCTGCTCCTTGAAGATCACAATTTCATCATGATCGTGCTCCCAAGGATAATCGCCGGTCAGATGGCTGTTGGTAAGCTACCTTGTGAGGTTGTATTGGAAGAGCAGGGCCCGGAGTCTCTCCATCGACATGGAAGAAGGGCCAAAACTATCCAGCTCCTGACTTCAGGAGGTGGAAGCCAGATTACCAAAAGCTTCCCAAGCTTCCGGAGACTGCCCCTCAAGAAGTCCCCGAGCTTCCCCGGATCTCGAGGGGCTTCGCCCCGACTACCAGCCCAGGAAGGGACACCATCATATTGATGCCCAAACATAATTGGATAAGGCAGAAAAGAGTCACCGAAGAAGACAGGCCAAAAAGAGCGACGTGAATGGTTAGAACTCAAGCAAACGAGGCAAAGGTGTGATATCAGAGCTGAAAGCAAGGCTGGTTGGTATAAAAAATGAGGCCTGGGGCCCTCCTATTTATAGCCATTGTGCCCGAAAAACAACAGCCCCGATTAAAGCAATCCAACGGCTCACAGTAAAACCGGTAGCACATCCTCCGAGACCGAAGGCAGTTTAAAGCATTTTTTGGTGCTCGCATGATCTATAAATTGCAGGTCTGCGCGTGCACCTCACGTAGCCTAACAAGGTAGTTTGAAATACGGGTCAAATCCACCCGTCACTTCATGAACCCCCCGCGCTAGGGCAAGACCCCTAGATCGAGGAGTGGGGGCAATTGATGAAGGGTGATTTGACCCGACCTCCTAACTAGGTGACATGTGTGCTTGACTCAACATATACGATAGCTCAGCATAGGCGGACCGGTACGTGGACATGACTCGATGCAGGTGATAGCTCAACAAGTATCAGCTCGCCACAGAGCGAGCTCGAGTATGCCGATGTACCGGGCTGCACTCTAAGTTAAGTTCATCCGATTTCACAAACTAGAACAACAAGTTCGCTTCAGGCCCACGCAAGTGGGCCACCTTGAAGCCAACTCACCTCGGAATCACCTCGGCACGCCACTAGTAGCTCATCACAAGGTAGCTCACTACGGGGCAGCTCGGCGTTCTACGGGAAGTTTCTCATCTGACAAAGTCGTACTTGCCAGACTGCTCCCGTGTCCCTCGTCTAACGGTGCAACGCCTTCCAATTCAGAAGGTTGCGCCCCTGTCTCCTACCTGGTGGCACCGTGTTTACAGGTTGTCTCCCGGTTGGCGGGACTATACCATGCAACGGTCACTGTAGCCCGCCTGCTCTCGACCCTGATAGTAATGGCCAGCCGCTCCGAGGTACGACCTGATAGCGGATCGCCACAACAGGGATTTAGAATCAACCCCACCCAACCTGTCAAACGCCAGTATATAAGCACTCCGACCCCTCAGAGGCAAATGTATCACATATTCACCACTCTCTAGCTCTCATCTTCTTGCATACTCATTCTCTTTCTCAACTCACCATCGAGTTCTGACTTAAGCATCGGAGAGTCCCCGCCGGGTGTTCAACCCTAGGTCCCTTCGTCCTTCTTGCAAGTATCTCTTGCCCGTCGCCAGTTAGAAGCCTCGTCACTTCCAGCTAGGAGTGATCAGATTGCGCATCATCAATAATTAATTATAAAATAAATAAATTTATTTGAATATACAAATTTTAATTAAAAAACAACAATATAATTTATTGTTTGAAAATATTAACTACATCAATAAAATTAAAATGAAATACTAATAATTAAACTTTTCACTTGATTAAAACAATTTAAATATTCAAGAATTTAAAATATTTATTTATACAAGTATTTTTTATAATTAATTGATTTCATGACTAATTGATAGAAGTTTTAAAGCTATTACAAGTATTAATTGATTTCATAAATATTCAAGAACTTTTCTATGAACACCTGTATATGAGAAATAGGATTAAAATCAGTTGCAAGAAAACAAACTAAGAAAGGAAACAAATATGAAATCCCAAAAACAAATAAAGCTATTACAATAAATTTAACAAATTAAACATGCAATTAAAAGAAAAAACAAAAGAAATTACAATTAAATCGTCATATTATGACATAAATTAGAAAAATCTAAAAAATGCATTGAATTCAATTGCCCATTAGGTCTGAAATCCTAATGAATGTATTGCTAATAAGACATGAACTGAACAATAGAATAAAAGACAATAGCATCAATGCAGATATAATGAAATATCACTAATCCTTCAAAAATACAAAATATATTGACGCCAGACTTCGACCCCATAAGAATTATTTGTCACCATATTTATACAGAGGGATATTTTAATCTCCTTGATAACAAATATGGAGTAACAAAAAGCTCTTCTAAATGAATATAAATCCACAAATTCCTTCTAAATGAGCAAATTAACAAATATGGCTACACACTTGGATGGTACTACCTAAGCCTATTATTCAATGGATGTGATTTGTTCTAGGCATGTCATATCTGGAGGTGTTTCGGCAACATGGCATCATATATTTCGACTCCTTGCAACAGAAAGGTATTAAAAAAAATAGGTAAGAGGACAATGAAGACAAAAGCAATTAAGAAAATCCTACAATTCATAACAAACACTACAAGCTAAAGTGACATCCTTTACATCAACAAAAATGGTTTTTTGAGTAATGTACAATATATGAAAACTTAAAAGTAAATATGACAAATAGAACAATTCGATGGACACATTGATTAAAAAGGAAAAGTAAGTGTTCTTCCTTTATACGTGTTTAGAACAGTAATATGTTAGGTTTTAATCTTTATTATGTGGGCTTACATATTCAATAAAACAATTGCAGTGATGGGTTATTTTATAAGTGGGCTTAATTAAGTGATTCATTTATGTAAAGCCCATAGACTTTAATAAGTGGGTATGGGGTTTAATGGGTGGATACCATATTTTGACTCATATAGGCTTAATGGGATCCTATTAGGTCAAAATATAGACTCCTAGGTTATGGTTCCTAATATATTAAATCATTTAGTCGCCCCCTATTCTCTCCCCATCAGAGATGGAGAACTGAGAAAACCTCAAGCAAAGGAAGGATTTAACTGAGGAAAACCACACTTGCCGACTCAAGCACTCGTTCATCATTCATTTCGCAAAGGTTCAACTGCTACGATGGATACAAGTATTTATATCATAATTTCCTTGATAACTATAGCATGATGGATCTTGGGTGTTTCAAAGTCTCTTGATCTTTGTATGTTCATTGTATCAACCGAGTACTACAAGTGGTATCAGAGCCTAAATCATGTTGGGTTATTAGGATTGTTTTTTTTTTCTGTCAAAATTTATATTTGGGATTGTATCTGGCACTACACAGCAGTTCGGTAATGTGCAATGCCGTGTGGCATTGCACATAGTCGAATAGCTATGTAACTTGTTTGAGGCTGCATAGTCGTTCGGTTGTATGCATACCGAACAGCCATGAAGCAAGGCTGTTTTGACAAAAAAAAAAATTGGTTGCAATATGAATATACGTATGTGATTTATGTGCATCAGATCTGTATAATAGTAACATTGAGTTGTTTTTTTTTTTTTTTTTGCTTTGTTATGTATGGAATACTAAGGATTTTACTTACATTGGTTGCATATAGTATTTTCAAATTAAGTTGATTGAAACAACATGTTACCAAAGTAGCCTCTATTGTGTATAATTAATTTGATTTGAAATGTAAGGATTTTGTGTATTCATTGTTTATACGGACATTGATCGGCCCAAAAGAAGATTGATGTTTGGCAAGGTAGTGAACACACGTGCGATGATAAATATTGATATTATAAAGTTGTTATCCATGTGAATAACAGTCGATTCAAAGAAATGTTGTTGTTTGACAGGATTTATTACCAATGTTTGATTGTTGCGTTGAGAGTACCATTTACAATTGATATTTCTGTGCAAACACTAAATGTCAAGTTGTGCTAGGTATCTTACTTTGTTAATTGTATTATTCATTATATGTTGTTTTTGTTCTCTATTCAGTTTCAGCAACTACAAATAATGTTTCTACTCAAATCAGTGTCATTCCTATGCTAAATGGTACAAACTTTAAGGTCTGGAAAGAGAATGTGGAAATCGTTCTCGGCTGCATGGATTTAGACCTTGCATTAAGGACGGAGCGACCGTTCCAACTGAGGATAATTCAAATGACAACAAAGTTGAGAAATGTGATCGCTCTAATTGCATGAGTCTAATGATTATGAAACATTCCATACTGGAAGCATTTCAGGGCTCTATTTCTAAGAGCAATAATGCTAAGGAATCCCTTGTGGCAATACAACAGTATTTCGCCAAAAATGAGAAAGCATAAACTAGCAACCTTTTGGCTACTTTGATTTCTATGAGGTATAAGGGAAAGAGAAGCATAAGGGAGTATATACTAGAGAAGTCGAACCTTGCTGGAAAACCAAAGGCACTAAAGTTAGAGATAAATGATGATTTTACTTGTGCATTTAGCTCTCATTTCTCTTATTGCACAATTCAGTCAATTTAAGGTGAGTTATAATATTGAAAAGGATAAATGGATTCTTAATGAGCTCATTTTTCAATGTGTGCAAGAAGAAGAAAGGACCCAAAGGGAAAATACTCAAAGTGCTCACTTAGCACCGGCCTTTCAGAATAATAAAAAGAAGAGGGCTAAGGATACTACAAATGGAATACCCTTACAGAAAAAGGCGAAGAAGCAAGGTGATGAATTCACCTGTTTTTTCTACAAGAAGGTAGGACACATGAAGAAAGAGTGTTTTGAATACGTCGCCTAGCGTGTAAAGAAGGGTAAGTCTCTCACTTTAGTTTGTTCTGATGCTAATTTAGGTTATGTACCTATAGACACTTGGTGGATAGATTCTGGCGCTACTACTCACATAAGTATGTCTCTACAGGGTTGTCTCTGGAGCCGACCGCCAACTGATGCTGAAAGATTCATCTATGTGTGCAATGGCAATAAAGTTCCCGTAGAAGCTGTAGGACATTTTAGATTATTTTTAAAAATTGATTGTTATTTGAATTTAGTTGAGACTTTTGTAGCTCTATCATTTAAACGAAACTTAATTTCTATTTCTTATTTGAACAAATGTGGATACTTTTATGGTTTGGAAATAATAAAGTTAGTATCTCTCTAAATTCAGATGTTATTGGTACCAGTATATTAATTGGTCATCTTTATATGCTGGAAACCATTGCTTCCCATAATGAAATCCTGCATGCAAGTTCTAAAGGTACAAAGCGTAAATTAGCTGAGAATTCTGCTTCCTTATGGCATAAGTGTTTAGGTCACATCTCTAAACAGAGAATTCAGAGTCTTGTGTCGGACGAAATTTTTTATTCCCTTGATATAACAGATTTCCAAGTCTGTATTGCGTGCATTAAGGGAAAATTAATGAACATAAAGAAAACACGTGCCAACAGATGTATAAAAGTCTTATAACTAATACATACGGATATCTGTGGGTCATTCCCTACACCAGCATGGAATGGTCAACAGTACTTCATTATGTTCATAGACGACTACTCAAAATATGGGTACTTATATTTAATAAGTGAGAAGTCTCAATCCCTAGACGTTTTCAAGTCTTATAAAGTTGAAGTCGAACTTCAACTTGGTAAGAAAATTAAAGTCGTCAAATCTAACCGTAGTGGAGAATACTATGGCAGATATGATGGATTAGGAGAACAACATTTAGGACCCTTTTTTAACTTCCTAAAGGAATGCGGTATCGTCCCACAGTATATTATGTCGGGCAAACCCAGCATGAATGGTGTTGCTGAAAGACGAAATAGGACGCTTAAGGACATGGTAAGAAGTACGATTAGTCATTCTTCTTTACCTGAATCACTTTGGGGAGAAGCATTAAAAACTGCAGTGTATATCCTTAACAGAGTACCCAGCAAAGCAGTAACTAAAACCCCATATGAGTTGTGGAATGAAAAAATGCCCAGTATAAGGCACCTATACATTTGGGGATGTCTAGCTGAAGCAAGGCCTTATAAACCTAATGAAAGGAAATTGGACTCTAAGACAGTTAGCTGCTCTTTGTTGGATACGTAGAACACTCTCGATGGTTTAAGTTTTGTGATCCCACTACCAAATCCTTCTTTGAGATGGGAAATGCGAGATTTCTTGAAGATGTAGAGTTTGAAGGGGAAGAATTAAGGAACGTCTCTTTTGACGAAACAGTTGTCTTGGAAGAAAAGAGAAATCCATTTCTCTTCCTAATTTTATTATTGATGGTGATCAGACAATAATTTCTGACATTGTTCAAGAAACAATTCCGGTTTAAGACAACAATGAAGTTCCTCCTATAGAGTAAACTCAAGAGCCTCAAAAAGTGCCATTGAAGAAATCCAACAGACAAAGGAGAAGTGCGATCCAAGATGACTATATCGTGTTCCTCCTAGAACAAAAAGATTTTGTAGGTTTAGTGGAAGATGATCCAATCAACATTCGCGAAGCTCTTCAAAGTTCTAATTCTCAATGTTGGATCAATGCCATGCAAGAAGAGATGAAATCCATGAAAGACAATGACGTTTGGGATTCTGTCGAGTTGCCTGAAGGTTCGAAACCCATTGGTTGCAAA
Organism: Nelumbo lutea; assembly: GCF_056320005.1. Classification (NCBI taxonomy): domain Eukaryota; kingdom Viridiplantae; phylum Streptophyta; class Magnoliopsida; order Proteales; family Nelumbonaceae; genus Nelumbo; species Nelumbo lutea. The sequence continues at coordinate 127,665,902 of NC_142684.1, forward strand.
TGGATATTTAAAACCAAAAGGGATTCAAAAGGCAATGTCGAAAGATATAAGGCTCGTCTAGTCGCCAAAGGATTCACTCAGAAGGAATGCATTGACTATAAAGAGATACAAAAGGTTCCTTATGCCTCAGCAATAAGAAGTCTGATGTATGCTCAAGTTTGTACCCGCCCCGATATAGCATTTATAGTGGGACTGTTGGGCAGATATTTAAGTAACCCAGGACTAGATCATTGGAAAGTAGCCAAACGGGTCATGCGGTATTTGTAGAGAACAAAGGACTTTATGTTGATATATAGGAAATTGGACAGTTTGGAGATCATTGGATATTCTGATTCTGATTTTGTGGGATGCCAAGACAGTAAACGATCCATTTCGAGCTATGTTTTTATGTTGGCTGGAGGAGCTATATGGCTACATAATTTTGTCACTGGGCTGCGTGTAATTAATGGCATTGAAAGGCCATTAAAGTTATTATGTGACAATAAGTTTGTAGTTTTGTATTCCAACAACAGAAGCTTTGTGAAATCAAAACATATTGACATCAAGTTTCTATCTGTTAATGAGAGAGTTCAAAGTGGTCAGATTTGTATAAAACATATAGGGACAAACTCCATGATAGCGGATCCGTTGACCAAGGGATTGCCACCTAAGGTCTTTCATGAGCACACTGTTCATATGGGTATAGACATATTTTGAGATACCTTGATTTAGTGGGAGTTTTTCTTTTACTTTTGGATGTTCTATGGATTAAGGCATGCTTTGCATGTCCACATTTATGTATAATAAAGTTTTATGATTCATTTCATCATCTATATATATGAATATGTTTGTGAATTTTTAAATGATCTCTCTAAAAAATAAAATAAAACCAGTTGGAAATAGGCATGTTTTGAGATCACATTGCATGTAATTTCTATGCCACTCATCCATACTTGATCTATGTGTTGAATGTATTAATATGGTGAGCATGAAAGGTTTAATCACACTTGTATGTGACAAAAACCGTTAAGATCTCATATTAATACAGAAAATGGACCAGATTAAAACCAAATGGAAGATTGTTAGGCTTTAATCTCTATTATGTGGGCTTACATATTCAATGAAATAATTGCATTGATGGGCTATTTTACAAGTGTAAGTGGGCTTAAGTGATTCATTTATGTAAAGGCCATAGACTTTAAAAAGTGGGTATGGGGTTTAATGGGTGTATAACATATTTTGACTCATATAGACTTAATGGAAATGTAAATCATTTAGCCTCCCTCTATTCTCTCCCCATCAGAGATAGAGAACTGAGAAAACCTCAAGCAAAGGAAGGATTTAGATGAAAAAACCACACCAGACGACTCAGGCACTCGTTCATCATTCATTCCACAAAGGTTCGACTGATGCGATCTTGAATCGTGGGCGTTTCAAAGTCTCTTGATCTTTGTATGTTCATTGTATTAATCGAGTACTACATAATAGTTATTCCTTGGACCCACTTGCTGAAACACCTCGAAGATTGGCTTGTTCCCGCAATTGGCGAACACCCATCTGTTGAAGATTCTCACTAAACTTAACCTTTGCAAGCCCATTTGAATCCGCGCATTCAGATCCCTCGGTCTCTTTTGACCAACTGATAAATTGATCGTTTCCGTCGATGGCACTTTATCTTTGCAAAGAAGTGATTCCAATCTTCCAACCTGTGAGAACAAAAAGTGATTTAGCTACTAAAAATTGTATAGTTAGATGAGGTGACGGAAAGGCTAGGTTTACCAACGTGGTCTTGGTTCAGGTGCTTCTTCTTCTTCTTCTTCTTTCCTTCCCCAGTTTCGCCACTGCCGCTCAGTTCCTCTCTCTCTCTCTCTCTCTCTCACCACCGCAACTACTACGAGTACGGTTCCCCCCATCTCTCTCCCTTCCTCCCCCTTCTCTTTGGCTCGCTCTTTCTCTCTCCCTCCCTGACACCAACCTCCTCAAACTGAAAGTGATTGTCCCTGCCACTCTTTCTCTCTCTGTGGCTTACTATTTCCACCACCGCCACTGCTACTAATACGGTTCCCCCCTCTCTCTCTCCCTGTCTCCCCCTTCTCTCCGGCTCCTCTTTCTCTCTCCCTGGCACCGCCCTCCTCGAACTGAAAGAGATGCCACTGTTGCGAGTACGGTTCCCCCTCTCTTTCAGATTAAAAAAAAAAAAGAGGATCAGAGAGAAGGTTGAGAAGAAGACGATTGGTGGGAGAACAGAGTTGAGGAAGACGATCGACGGAAGAATAGAGAGGATGGTACTAGAAACTGCAACGTGAGGTGAGAGGACGACACTGGAAGCTGGGAGCAACCAGAGAAAAAGCAACCGCCACCCTCTCACGCGATTTTAGGAGACACGTGGCGTCCTAAATGAGGGTGCTTGAACCGAAGCGAATGAGAGAGATTCGGCTCGAATACACGTGTTAATCTTATACTCTCCAAATACTGTTTGTGATTTTAATATATTGGTCATTTATTTTACCGGTATCATATCTTTTCCATATTATAGTCGAACCCATACATTATATAAAATAACTCATCTTATCAATTAAGATAAAACTAAATAAAAGTTCAAAGTACCAATATTTTGAACTTTGATTTGACCTTGTACTGGTTCAATTGTTAAAGAAAACTCATATGTTAACCTCACATTGGTCCAACAAAATCTTTGACCAAATACAACATTATTTTTATATGTTCTAGCCAGTTTTGTTATATATTTAGACACACACCATCGCCAATCCATCTTTAAAGAAATGTATTTTTAAAGAGCCGTTATTTTCATTCTCAAGAAAGAAAAGGCTAAGAATAATTACTCTACTCTAAAAATGCATTCAGTGCAACTGATTTGAGATTCATATTGATAATGAATGACCTTTTTAACTCAATTTTATTAGGGTTAATTATTTAAACATATTTTAGAGTAAAATATAAAAATCTCCTCTGAAATTTTTTATAATCATAAAAACTTCCCCTATAGTTTCATTTTAATAAAAACCTCTTATTTATTTTTGACAAAATTAATAAATACTCCCCTTTCATCAATGATCAAGACGAAAAACGTTTAAGAAATTATATTTTTTTCAAAATACCTATTTTACCTTTTCTTGAATACTATTCATTTTTTTCCACGTTGGAACCTAGAAGTAGAGGTAGCAGCATCACCTCTCTAAATCCAATCTCTCTCTGATCTCTGACCTCTCGTTTTATTTTATATTTTTTATTATAATCGATTAATTAAGGTGCCAATATCTTTATATATGCACCCTTCTATTCCTTCCATCCCTCATCCTCTGCAATTGACAAAGAGAGATATTTATTATCTAGCTTTAGAGTGTATTAGAACCACTAGGCTTAGTTACCAATTCACCATGGAAGGAGTGGGAGCTCGAGCTGCCAAAAATGATGGTGTTGGTGAAGGAAGTGGCATTCAGGCTCGGCAAAGTCAAAGATTGCCTAATTTCTTACAAAGCGTGAACGTTAAATATGTGAAGTTGGGGTATCATTACTTGATGAAATATATGGTCACTTTCTCTCTTGTTCCGGTGATGGTTGTGACCCTGGTCCAGGCGTCGTAGTTGAGAGCTCGGAGGATATCCTTGAACTATCACATCAGCTTGAGAACAATTTAGTGAGTGTCATCATTTGCTCTGCACTGCTTGTATTGGGTGCTACCGTCTATTTCATGACGCGACCACGCCCCGTGTATCTGGTGGACTTTTCTTGCTACCTCCCTCCCTCAGACCTAAGAGTTAACTTCAAGGATTTCATGGAATACTCAATGCTGACTGGGGACTTCGATCAGTCTTCACTTGAGTTTCAACGTAAGATCCTCAAGCACTCCGGACTCGACGAGGATACACACGTCCCTGACTGCGCTACATTCCTCCACAATAGGCAATGACTAACGCTAGGGAGGAAGCCAAGCAGGTCATGTTTGGCGCTCTAGAAAACCTCTTCTCCAATATCTCCATGAAGCCTAAAGACATTGGTATATTAGTCATGAAATGTAGCTTGTTCAATCCAACCCCTTCACTATCCGCTATGATTATCAACAAGTACAAGCTAAGAGGTAACATTGGGAGCTTTAATTTGGGTGGAATGGGATATAATGCGGGAGTGATCGCCACCGACTTGGCCAAGGACATTCTCCAGGTTCACCGCAACACTTATGCCGTCATCGTCATCACTGAGAACACCACCTAGAATTGGTACTTCGGGAACCATAAATCATCATCTCGAAGAAGATGAGAGAAGAAGAGATCGGATTTAGAGGGGTGCCGCCGCTGCCTCTGCTTTTGGGTTTGGAACGGGGAAGAAGATGAATAGTGTTCGAGAAAGGGCAAAATAGGTATTTTGAAAAAATATCATCTCTTTAACGTTTTCCATCTTAGTCATGGACAGAATGGAGGTATTTCTTAATTTTGTCAAAAATAGAAGGAAGGTTTTTATTAAAATGAAACTATATGAGAGATTTTTATGATTGTCAAAAACTTCAAGGGAGGTTTTTGTATTTTACCCTATATTCTATTAAAATTAGTTAAATGTACTTTAAAATTTCAAAACCTGTTTATTGGTCCCATATAACACAAATAGGACCATCATTAATTACTTCAAACTCTCTCATAATATCAATATTTCCACGGGTTTTATGACTAAAAATCAAATGGACTGGATTGGACGGTCAAACTAAAAGAACTAGGAATCGGTCAGGTGACCGGTTTCGGTTTTCTCCAAAACCGGAAATTTTCTCAAAACCGTTGATTTTGGTCAATAAACCGCTGACCCGGACAGTTAACTGTTTGAACGGTTTTGACCATTTTTTAAATTTTTTTGTCAGAATGGGTCATCTGTTCGACCCAATAACCAGACCCCTGACCGGGTTGATCTCCGAATCATTTTTAAAAACCATGCTAAAAATCAAAACCCAAAAATTTTGAAGGTTTTGATTTGCTCCCAAAAACATTCCATCCTTATCTTTTTAGGAAGAAACTAATGAGTATTGTGGTAGGAAATATTTGGGCAAATTGAACTCTAAGACGATCATTATATCGAATATATAGCAAGGTGGTAGGAGATGCGTCCATGCTGTTTAAAGCGAAGGGAACAATGGAGTCGATCGTTTGTCTTATATCATCATCTAGTATTTGGTTAGTGAAATTCCTTTCAAGCAAAAATGAAAACAACAATTAAAGCTTTTGTCGTTGTTTCTTTGGTGACTAAAAAAGCCAAACGTGCTGATACGTTCACACTTTGTATAGTTTGTATGCAATAGTAGTAAATTATGTATTTCTCTTCTTTCTTAATTCAAATATACAACTCATAATTTACCAAAAAAAAAAGTCTTTAAGCATGATAAACTGGAGATCAGCTTCAGTGCTCATAAGATCGTATTCATATCATTCATACAGCCTTTTATCCTGTGGATTGGGAATATTGTATGTTTTTTTCTACCATAAGCATGATAGAGAGATGCAAGTAACTGTGCGAATTGAATGGTGTGAGTACGTAGTGTGAGGACCAAATCCAAGTCATGATCTCCTGCTAATAAAGATTCCTCTGAATGCGTTCCAGCATGATTTTTGTACACACATTGGATCCATCCCAAGACTGGGACCCACCATACATGTGATGTGTAAATATAGATCATGTTGGCTGGGATTTTTGTTGGCAGGAAATCCCGAGTCTGAATCTGCTCTCAACAAAAAATCGATCCTGCATGTTCCAACAAGATTCGTGTTGACAGATCTCAGACATGATGGATCCCAGTTTTATGGTGAGATGCGCGGACAAGAATCATGTTGTAAAGATGTTGGGACAGTTTTTTATTGGGAGCAAATTCCAACTCTTATAAATCTATCAAACCCAGTTAAGTCCACCCAAGTCCTAACCCTTGTCAAGTAGTTGTATTTTGATTTGGTTCAAACTTTGGCTGCATTTCTACTTTTAAGAACTAAAAGCATAAAGCACTCAAAGATAGAACATACCACCACTCATGCTTATCTTCAAAGAGCCATTTCTCAGTGGAACCTAGCAAAAAGAGGAACCGCCTTCCTTTCCAAATTTTGAAGAGCTTCCCAATCTCTGATGCGATGTCAGAGATATCTCTACTATTAATCTGTTTATTAACAAATCACTCACTTCGTGAGGATCCGAATTCACTTCTTCAAAATAGAAAGAGGTCGATCTTTCCATAATTCCGACAGACACAAAATGACTTTTTGAAGAAAACCATCATGCACAAGGCTCTTACTAGAAGCAAAAATTCAAGCCAGCAATCGAAGGAGGTGATAGCATCTATACCATCACTCCATCAGCTCTGAGACCCACACCCAAACCAAACCAAATACATAGCTCTATCACAATGGAAAAGAGCATATATTGATTCTTTTCACATCTTAAACAAATAGGAGAGTGGATAAATTTTTTGCTAAAAAGGTTTTTCTGGACAGCTGGGCCATTTCTGTAGCATCTCCAAAGGAATTGCTTTATCTTGGGCTGAACTTAGAGTTTCCAAAGGGAGTTCCAAAATACTTGGCTTACCCAGGTCCCTGTTTGGGGTTGAATCTGTCAAACTTGATTGGGATGCCAAGAAGTGTTCAGATTTTAAACATACCAAAGTTGCAACGACTACAAACTAATTTTTCCCAACTAGTTGGAGAAAGCGTTATTCTCAAGATTTTGTTGGCTATTGTTTCAGGAAAAGTGCTTTTAACCACATCAGATTTCCAACATCTTTCCCTTTCACAAATTAGAGATGAAACTGATTGTCCCAAAGACCCTTGAGCTCTAGGACCAATGGGTTTGAACCCTTCTAATCTGGGGATCCAAGGGTCAGACCAGATCGAGATCCACCATATCACCCTTTTCACTCTCCATAAAACCCCTCTTTGAAGGACTTTTCTCCCTTCCCGTGTACTTTTCCATCCCTAGGATTGATTTGATTTTTCTTTTACTTGAAGAAAGTGGGGATTTAGGAAATATATTTAGCCTTCATTACCCTAGCCCAAAGGCTTTCAAGAACATAGTCTCCAGCCTAATCAAGTGAGGTTATAATGCTTTTCAAAGAAATTCTTACCAATCATGACAGCCCAAATCTGCTGCTTGTTGGCCATGTAAGGGTCGGGATTTGGTCTGGGTCTAAATGACCATTGCAGTTACATCACGAACATCTTGCCATGAATCCCAATATATGACTACAATGGTTGTTAATATCGTGTGTTGGGACTGTATCCAAACTTTTTCAGAGAGGAGCAAGAGTGAATATTGCTCCTCACTTTTGATTAGGGGTGAGAAAATGGATAAGTTCTACCCGAAACCAAATGAAGCCGGCCTTGATTGATTTTGGTGGAGCCATCCTTGGAATCAAACTTGTCTTCAAATAAATCCTCTTCTCTGAAAAAAATAAAAAAAATAAAACTATAAAAGATGTAAACATTTAAACCTAAGCACTCATGGTTATAAAGGTTACGACCTCACTAACTAAACCATTAAACCATTTTTTTATAATATCATTAAACCACTTAAGTCATTTGATCATTGTTTTTTTCAATCTATATTTAAAGGTGTATGATAAAAAATGTAAAATGTAATATTTATAAAATTTAAATAATAATGATGAATTTTGAATTATATATTAATATATTATAATAATTTATAAATTAAATTACTCAATTTAATCGATAAAGGTAAAATGAGTTTTGAACTATATAATAATAATAATAAAATAAGTGTGAATAGCATTAGATTGACAACTTAACACCATAAATACAGGGAAAAGGCTTAATAGAAGGAATGTTGCGCAAAACAAAACCTAGGATTTACCTGCTTTAGAAATTCTAGGTTTTTTGATAGAAGGATTACAATCTAAATCAATTCTTCCCTTGTTTGTAACAAGACTCAGCAAAGTTATTATAAGGCACAAAAAAGTTATTTTTATTATTAGGGCAAATTTCTTAAAGCACCCTTATGGTTTAGGAAATTGATTAATTCTACCCTTACTATTTACATATTGTCTTAATTAAGTTTTCTAACAATTGTCTAAAACCTTCTTTGCTGTTAACTTTTCATCAAACTTCATTCACATGTGACATCACGGGATTGATATATTTTTATAAATTCCTAAAATACCCTTTATGGTTATGGTGAAAACTGTAAACAAAGAGAAAATCCCACTACTAAGTCCACTCCATCTCCGTCTCCATCTCCATTTCATTAGTGTGCACGTTCATGGATAATGTGCTATTCATGAGTAAGGTATTTTTTTAATATTCAAGAACAAGCTTTTCATGATGTGGATTGATGTAGCGCGATCTGGCGACTCTCACGTGTCTAATGACTCAGACACTAATTCGGATGCTTACCTCGCCAGTGGCCGAGTTGTACTAGGCCAAGCTAAGGATGGTCGAATTGTACTATTCTCCAATGCTTAAATTTGATAATTGTATTGAGAGTTCTTAAGAGAGAAGAGAATGCGAGAGCTTAATTGCTTGTACCTTCTCAGGTGAAAATGAGGGCTTTATATAGATATGAGTGACACAAGTCCTCTTGCAATAGGTTTTAGATTCTCGCGGAGCCGTTTCTGTTCACTCGAGAGAACAATTGTGTTGGTTACATAATCTGCGCAAGGGTTGTGGTCCATCCGATTAACTCCGATGCATGCGATGTGGTAGGCCAGCCTAATGGTCAATTCATTAGTACTCCAGAGATCTCGAACTAGCAACGAATCTATGAGACAAGTCAATAGGCTCGCCCTACAGGTTGCCAAAGGTATTCTTCGTAGCTTGGCTGGTCTCTAGAGGTCACTATATACTGGAAGACCTACCAGCCCGGCCTGGCCGAGGTATTTGAGGTCGGCCTAGGCAAGGTGCTACAGGTTGACTTGCCAAGGTGATCTGCTTACTCAGCACTGAGTGTCACTTGAAAGATACGTGTCACGATGTAATTCAAAGGACCAAATTACCCCTTATCATGGGCCATAAAAATCTCCTAGTTCAGATGTCATACCAACACTCTTTCATCAACTTTTCTGATCCTCTAGAGCTCACGGGTGACAACTGAGGTGAACATTTTTTTCCACTCTTTTAAACCTAGCTTCATTGTCTCTAATTTTCTTGCTTTTAACTTCAAATTCTTGTCAAGCAACATATTGTGGTGAGCAACACGTCTTTGGAATCTCCTAAGTACCTCAATCGTCAAAGAAAATACAAGTGTGAATAGAATTAGATTGACAATTTAACATTATAAATACAAGGAAAAGGCTTAACAGAAGGAATGCTGTACAATGCAGAACCTGAGACTTAGGAGCTTTAGAAATTCCAAGTTTTCTGATAAAAGGATTACAGTCTGAATCAATTCTTCCCTCATCTACAACAAGACTCAAAAAAATGTTATTACAGGGCACAAAAATAAATAAAAAATAAAACAGAGGAAACCCTAAGCCTTCCAAATCGACAAACCCACGAAGCAAAAGGAAAACCTAGACCAAACACAGGAACTTAAAACCTAGAGAAAAGGGAAAAAAGAAAAAAAAAAAAAAGAAAAGAAAAACAGGATATAAGAGCTTCTAAGTAAAGAAGGATATGTGCAAGCTTAAAAGAGAAGGGGAAAAAATAAAGCACGAACAAAACATGACATCAAGAGCAAAGACATGAACTAGTTACCTTATTCTTTGAAGATTTTCTTTTGAAGGGCTTTGGCAGTCCTTTTTCTAACTCACTGGACGAGAACGAAAGTGGAGTTGTAGGACTCGAGGATTTTACCTCAAAGGATGGCCCTCGCCATTGCGCAAAGGACAATGGAGAGGCACAGGAGTTGAGTGAGTGAAGAGTGAAGGATGAGGAGGAGAAAGGGCTCATGTCGGTTGTAGATCGCCTTCTCTTGGCAACCCAATTGGGTGTAACATAGAAAGAAGTTGGATTTTATTTTGAAAATTTGATGAATAATGGAGGGAAATTTTGATATTTCTTTTTTTTTTTTCGTTAATACTTAATGATGATGTCAATTGTCAAACAAACTTGAAGATACATTAAGACAATATATAAACAATAAAGGTAGAGTTGTCAATTTCCTAAACTTTAGGGTACTTTAAGATAATATATAAACAATAAGTAAACTCTCATGGTCATGGCTGAGATTGATCATTTGATATGATCGTAGAGTTATTGGAGAGATCAGATTTACTCCTCACACCAATCTAAGGAGCTTTCAGATGATATCAATTGTCAAAAAACTCAAGGGCATTAAGACAATATGTAAATAATAAGGATACAATGTCAATTGTCAAAAAACTTGGGGGCATTAAGACAATATGTAAATAATAAGGATACAATGTCAGTTGTCAAAAAACTTAGGGACACTAAGACAATATGTAAATAATAAGGATACAATGTCAATTGTCAAAAAACTTAGGAACATTAAGACAATATGTAAATAATAAGGATACAATTAGTTAATTTTCTAAACCTTAGGCTCATTTGATAAACAACAAGTGAACTATCGTGATAGTGGCCGTGAAATTGATCATTTGATCTGATCTGATCATAGGATTGGAGAGATCGGATTTGCTCCTCACACAAACTTAACAGCGCATGGCATCCGTGCATTAATAACATGTTCCATGAATGATAATATCAATGGCGAGAATGTTGATTAGTCGAATTCTTTTGGCCAGAATAATTTCTCTCCGTCCAAAACACAAAGTCTAAATCTCAACCGTTGAAGAAGAAAACATCGGGAAAAAGCATGGGCTTCTAGCCGATAAGGCAACTTTTTGCCTTTAATATTAATAATAATAATAATAATAATAATTAGAATACGATATTTTTTAAAAATATATATATAAATTAAGGGCACTGCGCACTGTTGCTCGTCTTCCTCTGCTAACGAAAAAATAATTTATTGTAGAGTTTTAAGAGATGATTCGGTATAGCCGTACAGTTCCTCACCATGAAAAAGAAAAGGAGAAATAAAGAAAAAAATCTGAAGTAAAATCAGTAAAAATCATGAAAAATCTCAGGATCTATACATCGACCTCCCTGAATGTTCTCCGAATGTTCGAAAATACCATTGAAACAGGAAAATAAATTAAAAAGAAAAAAGTAAAAGAAAATCATACACACACAGACACACCAGAGATGAGAAGGCATCGATTGAGTGAGGGATCTTACGAGATGAGCGGAACCCTTGATGTGTTTAAAGAGAGCGGAGCTGCACTGATTGTCTCTTGTTTCGTGTCGGTGGTGTCTGATAATATAATCTGCATCCATCCTGGTATATCCATTAGCACTGATTGACTCTTGTTTCGTGTCGGTGGTGTCTGATAATATAATCTGCATCCATCCTGGTATATCCATTAGCACTGATTGTCTCTTGTCTCGCGTCGGTGGTGTCTAATAATATAGTCTGCCTCCATCCTGGTATATCCATTACCGTTCATGGTGAAAATCTTGTCTCTGCATTCATCAACTCAGCTCAAATAAGAACTAAGTCCTCCGAATTGTTGTTCCAACACCGGAAAATCAGGAATTTCTCGGTGATAAACCGCCTAAAATGAACTTCCTTTAAACCACTCCTATTTTTTCTCTTCTCTCCTCTCTCAAAGTAGTCAATGAGATGAAAAACAAAAACTGCACTCCTCACAATTCATCGATTTGGCTCTTGGCTTCTCTTTGCCCAGTCTCTCACATAGATGGAGGGTGATTTGGCCCGACCTCGTCGCTCAGGTACACGTAAACGTGACATAGCTCAAATGGTGACTCAGCACAACGGATAAGAGCACAGCTCGGTGGGGAACTCCCACAGAGCTCGGCATGGCAGCTCGGCGAGTAAACTACTCATCGGAAGCCGCCTCGCCCGCACCTCCTCCCCGGGGGCAAGGGACTTTGGGGGTCCCGAGCTCGGGGTGCCCTGACCCCTTTTTGAGACCCGAGCTCCTCTCAATGGACTTCAGGTCACCCCCAAGCCGAAACGCACTGATTCCTCTTCAAACGCCCCGAGGCACAAAGACCTCGGGTCGGCTAGCTCGACACAACCAGCAGCAGGCAGCCCGTCACTTAAGGGATAGCCCAGCTCAGGGCAATCCACAGGAGGGAAGTTCGGCATACCATAGGATGGCTTCCTGTCCGACCGCAGTACTTGACAAGCCTGAGAATTGCAGACATGTCCCCTCGCCACACCTGCCACCTTTAGGAAGGCATCCCATGCCTAACAGACACGTACCCTGCACGATGGCCCTGCACGTGCCACCTCAGCCCTGCCTGTAGTGGCTGCGGCAGATTGACAGTGGCGGTTATACCTGCCCTGTCAGAAGTCAGAGGGCTGGGAGCAACGGAATTCTGCTATAAGGAGCTCACCCTCGAGGAACAAGGTATCTTGAATTACCAGCACAACTTGCACTTTAGCTTTCGCTTTCTTTCAGGTTCTTACACACAATACTAACTTAAGCATCAGAGCGTTCCCACCGGGAAATCCCTCGGGAGTTCTTCATCTCTCATTCAGTTTCAGGTACCCCTGAGGAGCCACTCAAGTGCCATCTAGGAGTGACCAGATTGTGCTACATCAATTGGCGTCGTCTGTGGGAAACACTTCAAAAGGCCTTTCTCCCTAAACTTTTTCGGTTCCTTCTTCTTCCTTGAAACAATCCAACGTTCATGGCTTCCTCTAGCAATATCGGGCGAAGCACAAAGATGGATAACTCTAGGGAACAATCTCAGCTCCCTACTGTTTGTATCGGACAGTTTACCGTCCCCCTCTCAGTAGACGAAATCCCTAGTTTAAGTGTGCCTCTCATAATGGCACCTATTGTTGCCCCACTTCCAGCTACAGTCAGAGCAACGTTCACCGAACCCTCGGTTGTGCCCCTGGCGGCCAGCCCGAACCAACTGGAAGACCTACTGCAGTGCATAAGGGCCATGCAGGCCCAAATGCAACAATTCCAGCAGCTCCAGCTCTATCAGCAGCACGTACTGCACCAGGTCTCCCAGTACCAGTATGGCTACCCTGATCTCGCCGCGGGCGGACAGGTTGGGAGGACCCCGGTCGGGCAGGTCTACGTCGCCCCGGCAGTCAAAGCTTGGAACCCCGATCCTAGAGAACCGGTTCAAAATCCTAGCAGCAAACTCCAGGCAGGCTCCTTCTGTCCGCAGCCATCACCAGCGGACCAAGCTACTCTCAGCGCAAACAGTCCTGGATAGCACGGAAGTGAGCAGCACAAACGCCGAGCCCGTCAGGAAGCAGAAGCGCCAACGCCGAGCTTGCCGATCTGTCACCCGCGATTTGCCCGAGCTCATGGGCAAAGAAGAGGTACGCTCAGCCGAAGCCAAAGCTCCCCTTCTTTTAGTTCCGTCCCCCCTGTCTTCTGAACTTTTGGCAGTCCCGATGCCCAAGGATTTCAAGCTCCCTCCTCTTGATAAGTACGACTGGTCGTTCGACCCGAATGATCATGTAGACGCCTTTCCGTCATAGATGCACCTAGCGCGAGCCAGCGAGTCGTACATGTGCGCGGCCTTCTCCACTACTTTTAGAGGAGCAGCCCGCATGTGGTACCCAAACTTGGGGCCCAGATCAATGAAAAGTTGGGCGCAGTTCGCGCAAGCTTTCACATCCCACTTCGTCACCAGCAAACGTTGCCCGCGAACTGAAGAAAGCATCTTCAACATAGCGCAAAGGGAAGGAGAGTCTATCAGGAGTTATATCAAGCGGTTCAATGACGCTTGTATGCAGATACCGCGCCTAGATCCCGCCATGTGCCTTGCAGCGGCCAAGAAGGGAGTAAATCACAAAGAGTTCAAATGGCATATGGTCGTCAACCAACCCGCGACCATAACCGAGTTTCTAAAACTTGCAGATAAGTTCATAGCCATTGAAGAGGAGATCAACCAGAAGGGTGAGGGCGCACCGGAAAAAAAAAGAAAAAGAGAAGAGCCTTCCAGTCAAGGGGACACCCGAAGAAAAAAGGAAACAACTCCGGGTCCGAAGCCGGGTCAATTGTTCCGAGCTCCTGCACCGGACCGAGCTGATTATACCCCACTGAATGCGAAGCAGGCTAAAATCCTTATGGTAATCAAGGACGCCCCTTACGTGAAGTGGCCACCCCATCTGAAGGGGAATCCCAATGAGAGAAATAAGAGTTTGTATTGTAGTTTTCACAAAGACCACGGTCACAGCACCGAGAACTGTAAAAACCTCCGCGATGAGATAGAAGATCTCATCCATCGCAGATATTTGAGAAATTTTGTATAGAACAACAATAATAACAATAATAATGGTAATAGAACAGGTCGGCAAGGGGAGCATGGTAGAGATGCTCCAGAGTCTAGCAGCAGGCCTGCCGAACAATCGCAGAGGCAGCCTCCGAAGGAGAGGCCAGTTCATGAGACCATCCACATGATAGTGGGAGGTTCAATCGTTGCGGGTTGCACCTCAGCAGCAGCTTAGACGTCAACTCGTGAGGCCGTCCAAGAAGAGCAGAACCCCCCAAAGTGGCCGAAGATGGGAGATCCAATTTTCTTTACAGAAGACGATGCCCGAGGAGTTCACTACCCCCATGATGATGCGCTCGTGATAAAGCTGAGGATCAACGACTTTGAGGTCAAGCGCGTACTCGTGGACTCAGGCAGCACAGCCGACATCCTCTTCAAAGCTGTGTTTGACCAGCTTTAGTTGCAGAGAAGCGATCTAAGGCCTACTGACACCCCTTTAGTGGGTTTCAGCGGAGAGGAAGTCTGCCCCCTTGGGAAAATATCAGTACCTGTAGAGATCGGCACATGGCCTTGTGTTGTCAGACTCGAACACAGCTTCCTGGTGGTAGTGACCCCCTCTCCCTATAATGCCATAATTGGTCAACCGATCACCCATGTCCTACGGGCGGTGGTCTCCACATACCACCTAGCTATGAAGTTCCCAACAGATTTCGGTATGGGAGTAGCGCGGAGCGACTAGCTTGAATCCCGTAAGTGTTACATTGCCGCCCTAAAGGGGGAAACCAAGGTGGTCGATGACCTCGAACTGGAACGACCCACAGAGCAAGGAGAAGAGTGAGTCGTGCCCACAGAAGAAACGGTCGCAGTCCTGACCTCGACAACAGACCCAGCTCGGATGCTCCAGATTGCCGCTTCCATTCAGGAGCCCCTACGATCCGAACTGGTAAGTTTTTTACTTCAAAATTTAGATGTTTTTGCATGGTCCACGGCAGAAATGCCCAGTATAAACCCTAGACTCATAACTCACAGGCTGAACACCGATCCTGTAGTTAGGCCCGTTAGATAGAAGAAACGCAACCTAGCCCCGGAACGGTGGAAAGCGGTCGATGAGGAAGTCGAGAAGCTCCTCGCAGCGGACTTTATAAGAGAAGTCCAATACCCGAGCTGGGTAGCCAACCATGTCCTGGTAAAGAAGGCCAACGACAAGTAGCGCATGTGCGTCGACTACACCGACCTGACCGGGCTTGCCCGAAAGACTGCTTTCCGCTCCCCCGAATCGACCGTCTGGTGGACGCGACCTCAGGGCATGAGTTGCTCAGTTTCTTGGACGCCTATTTGGGCTATAACCAAATCAAGATGGACCCGACAGACGAAGAAAAGACTACCTTCATCACAGAGTTCGACCTCTACTATTACAAGGTTATGCCCTTCGGGTTGAAAAACGCAGGGGCAACCTTTCAGAGACTTGTAAATAAATTGTTTGCGCCGTTAATCGGCAGAAATGTAGAATGCTATGTAGACGACATGGTCGTCAAAACTCAATTCTCGCATGAATTAATACAAGACTTGCATTCTGTTTTTGAAATTTTGCGTAAGTTTAACACGAGACTAAATCCGAACAAGTGCGTGTTCGGTGTGACCTCAGGTAGATTCCTAGGATACATCATTAACCAACGTGGAATTGAAGCCAACCCGGATAAGGTTAAGGCCATCTTAGACATGAGACCACCCCGTAAGTTGAAGGAGGTTTAGAGGTTGAATGGCTGCATAGCCACTCTGAGCCACTTCATGTCCAAATCGGCGTACCGTTGTCTACCGTTCTTTAAGGCAATAAAGAGCAAAGGGTTTGAATGGACCCGAGACTGTCAGCTCGCATTTGACGAGTTCAAGAATTACCTCGCTAGTGTGCCGATCTTAACTCGGCCCGAGGAGGGTGACGTTTTAGAACTGTACCTCTCAGCAAGTGACGAAGTGGTCAGTTCAGTACTAATAAAGGAAGTAGACCGGGTCCAACGACCCATCTATTATGTTAGTAAAGTATTGCAGGGAGCAGAAACGAGATACCCCGAGATGGAGAAGCTAGCATACGCGTTGATAATTGCAGCTCGAAAGCTCCGCCCATACTTCCAAGCCCATACTATTATCGTCCTTACCGACAAACCTCTAAGGCAAGTCTTGCTTAAGCCCGAGGTCTCTGGTCGGTTGACGAGTGGGCCATTGAGCTTAGTGAGTACGACCTCCAGTACAAGCCGCGAACTACCATTAAGGCTCAAGCCTTAGCAGATTTCATAGCCGAATGCACATTCAGCTCCGAAGTTCCCAGTTCGGTTGAGTGTGAGGCTCCCACCTCGGGTGAGCCCGAAGCTCCCGGATCGGTCGAGTCCGAACCCCATGAAGTAGTAGCCAGTGTGGCACCTCTCCTAGCTCGGCCAACCGCGAACTGGGATGAGGAGCCTTGGATCCTTCACGTAGATGGCTCCTCGAACCAACAGGGCAGTGGTGTCGGAATAGTTATACACGGCCCAAGCGGCATAAAACTGGTGTATGCGCTACGCTTCGAGTTCGAGGCATCCAACAATGAAGCAGAATACGAGGTGTTGATAGCTAGACTAGCTTTAGCCAGAGAAGTAAAAGCCAAGCACATCGTTATCTGCAGTGACTCCCAACTCGTGGTCAACCAGGTCACCGGCGAGTACGAAGCTCGCGAGCCAACCATGATCGACTACTTAGTCAAAGTCAGAGAGGCCTTGCTCAACTTCCAGTCACACTTCATCAGACAGATCCCTAGGTCAGAGAACGCTGAGGCCGAAGCCCTATCCAAGCTAGTCAGTACTAGCGACATGACCATGAGAACCGTGTACATAGAGGACCTGCCTCGGCCTAGCATTCTCAGGGGGCAGAGGAGGTCGCTCCCGTCATTCAAGCAGAGCCAAGCTGGATTGACCCACTTGCGAGCTTCTTGCTACACGGGAACCTCCCTATAGATCACAATGCAGCCAGAAGGGTGCAGCGCCAGGCAGCCAAATACGTCATAATAGACGAGCGGTTGTACAGGAGATCCTACACGCTCCCCTATCTGCGTTGCTTGCGACCCACTGAAGCCGAGCTCGTACTCCCGCGACATTCATGAGGGTCTGTGTGGCGGACACCTGGGGGGCAAGGCCCTCGCCCAAAAGACACTTCTACAAGGATACTATTGGCCAACAATGAAAGCAGACGCTACTGAGCTCATCAGAAAATGTGACAAATGCCAAAGACATGCCAACATTCACCACCAACCCGCTGCCAACCTCAAGTATCTCACTAGCTCGTGGCCCTTCACGCAGTGGGGCATTGATCTACTCGGGCCATTCCCGCCAACAACGGGTGGAAGAAAGTTCTTATCAGTGGCGGTGGACTATTTTACCAAGTGGGTGGAAGTCGAGCCCCTCGTGACGATCACAACCCGAAATGTCCAAAACTTCTTTTAGAAGAACATCGTGTGCCGCTTTGGACTACCTCGGGTATTGATTTCCGACAATGGCAAACAGTTCGAAGACATTAGATTTCAAGAGTGGTGCCGAGACATGGGGATCCAACAAAACTTTACTTCAGTCGCGCACCCCCAAGCAAACGATCAGGCAGAAGTCACGAACAGAGCCATCCTCCGCGGACAAAAGGCACGGCTGGACCGAGCTAAAGGATTGTGGGCAAATGAACTACCTAGGGTCCTGTGGGCCTACCGGACCATGGAGAAGACCGCCACGGGAGAAACACCCTTCAATCCCACCTACGGCACCAAAGCAGTGATCCCTGCAAAGATCAAAGTACCTACGCTACGACTACAAGAATACAGTGATCAGACAAACGAAGATGAACTACGTACCAACCCCGATCTACTCGACGAAGTAAGGGACCTCGCGTACATTAGGACTGCAGCCTACCAGCAGAGAGTAGCTCGGTACTATAATGCTAGGGTCAAGAAGCGGAACCTCCGCGTTGGCGACCTAGTTCTTCGTAAAGTCATGGTACCTGAGCCCGGTGCTGGCAAGCTCGGGCCCAACTGGGAAGTTCCTTACCAAGTGAAACGAGTGCTCGGGTAGGGAACGTACGAACTCAAGACCCTCGAAGGGAAACAAATACCTCGAGCATGGAATATTGTCAACCTAAGACAATACTATTTGTAAGAATCAAGTAGGCCACGAGCCACTCCTCGGGTCTAAGGGCCAGAATACCGAGCTAACATGACCTCGGCACATAAGATCCAGCCGCCACTTCGGCCTGGGTGAGATCTAGGAGCGGAGTACGGGTCCCTCCCTAAGCCTAAGGGCCACAAGAAAATCCCAGCTGCCACTTCGGCATAGCAAACCAACAAAAACCTGGTTATCTCTAACCCTTAAGGGAAAGACAGCTCGGGTGTGAACCCTACGGTGCCTATACCCTTGCTGCTCTCACTCAGCTCGATAACCCGCGCAACCCGAAGTAACACAACTTCACTCGGTCACCCCTACCGCCAACTCAGCGGCTTGACAGCTCGGGTAGCCCACACATTAAATTGACCTACTTGGAGTCCACTCACACTTAGAAATATTTTCGCAGTCAGAGATACTTGAAAGAAACTATATTTTATTAACAAGAGTTCAAGTACAAGAGTTTTTACCCGAGCTTGAAGGCCCAGGATGATACATTTATAGTTCAGAAAAGGAAAAGATTAAGTTACAGACATAAGGAGCAAACTACTTCGGGGGCTCGCTGCCTTTATCAGGGACGATGTTCAGACCGGCGTCCTCCGCTCCATCTTCGGGACCTTCATCCTCGGAATTGGGGTCGTCTTTTGACTAACGCACAATGTCGTCAGTGATCCGCGAAGTGGTGATGGCGCTCGTATCTAGCTCGGGGTAGAGGTGCCTAATCAGCTACCGACTAAGCTTGAAGCCCTTACGGTAGGCCTTCGTCATCACATCATCAAATCTCGAGGACTTGACGTAATTGATGATGACTTAGGTCTTGGCCTCTTCAAGAGCACCTTCGAAGATTGCGGTCTTCTTCTTTATGTCTTCCCGGAGGTACCCCACTTCATGCTCCAACCTCCCCTTCGCCTCCTTGAGGCCTTGCACCTCGAGCTTCAAGGCATCCCGCTCTGCTTTGAGGCTGCTTACTTCGAGCCCTAAGGCCTCCCGACCGACCTTGAGGCCGTTCACCTCGGTCCTCAACCTGTCCTTGTTTCGGGCCAGCTCCCCCTTCTCTGCCATCAATGCCTGATAAAGCTCCTTTGAGCTGAGGCATCACTCTCCAGGCGATGAACCTGACAACGAGCTGCCCTCAACTCGGTGTGGGCAGCACAAGAAGACTCCTCGGCCTCTAGAGCACGCCTTAGGTGCCGGTCTGATTGGAAAGTCAAGGCGCGAATGGCAGTGTTCACCTGCAAAATGGAAACCAGTCAAAAAAAAGGGGGGGGAGAGAAGAGAAGAAGGGAAAAAGAAGAGAAACTCACCACCATAGTATGAGTAGCAGCTTGGGCGCCGAGCTGACCAGGAGTGAGTTCGGCCCACTCGCTAACCTCCCCTGGATATGAAGCAAGTGTGCTCTTCTTCAGGCTGCACTTGGGGTTTAGGACGGATTGGCTCCCCTGACCCTCCGAGCTGGAAGTCGTCATCTCCACATCGTGAGTGGAGCTCTCAGAGGTCTCAGCGGTAGCGGGATGAGCACTTTCCCTAGCAAGCTAGGTAGGATTGGTAGTGGCCTCGGCGGGCTCAACAGCAGGTTTCTCCGTCACCACGGGCTCCTTAGGTACAACCTCCTCTTCCAAGTCTACGATGGGCACAGCTGCCACCTCGGGCCCCGAGGCAGAGGTCTACAGAGGTCGAGGCTCGGCTGGAGCTGGCGGGGACTCAACGCGCGCCTTCTTTACCACGCGCTTCTTCCTCTTCATCTGGCGAAAGAGCCTCTGGTTATCTATCTTCTATGCCTCCAGGGACCTGCGGTGAAAGACAACATCAGTAACTCGAAACAAATGTGTGAGCGGAAAAGCCGAAGTGGGAAAAACCTACCCGGACTCAAGCCCGCTCGGACGAGCTTCTACTCGGAGGTGAAGTCCTTATAATGTAACCCGAGCCTAGCCAGCGACTGGAGCTCCTTCTTAATCTTCCCGTCCAGGATGACACCATGGTCTTGAACGGCTATCCTCCAATCGGTGGGGAAGGGTCACCCCGTGCTACTCCGGACTATGAAGTAGTCTCGCTTCCAAGCTGGGACTTTGCTCGGGAGCTTGTGCATAAGCTTAAAACCTAGGCGGGGGGACAGGTAGTAAGACTGCCTATGCCCGGGGAGAGCGCTCGAAGCACTCTTCTTTATGGCCAATATCGTACTAAGGACATCCAAGTCTATGGAAAGGGAACAGTCAAAACAAAGAGAAATGAACCCCACCACATTCCGTATGGAGTTTGGGTGGAGTTGGTCCAGGGTAATGTTGAAGTGTACCAACACCTCAATGATTAAGGGGTGGAGAGGAAGTCTGACCCTGGCTACCAGTTGCTCCCTGAAGATCACGATCTCATTGGGATCGTGCTCCCATGGGAAGTTATCGGTAGGAAGATTATACAAGTACTCGCTGGGGAGGCGAAACCTCTGTATGAGGTCCTGAAGCCTCTCCAAGGTCATGGTGGAGGAACCGAACTGATCTGGTTCCACGACCTCGGTGGGAGGTAGACGCCAGATGACCTGAAGCCACCCATACTTCAGACGGCTAGGTAGCAGGGGGACATCCCGAGTCGAGTTGCCTACCTCAGGCTCGTCGATGATGTCATCTACACTAGACGACATACCGAACTAGAAGGGAAAAGGAAGCTCGGGAGGACTCACCTAAGAAACGCAAACCAGGCTAGAAGGACAGGACAAACTGGAAGACCCGAGCTAAGAAACCCTTGGTGCGAGCTCAAACACTAGCGATGGAGGTTTTGTGGTGAAGAAAATGGCCAAGGGACCCCCTAATTATAGCCGCAACCGCGGGATCTTCGAGGCGAAAACGATTTAGCGCGTTTTTGACATCCGCGAAGTTCGCGCGTAACCCGGACGTGACCCGGACCTCTTTTCGGTCGAGCCAGGCGCTAGACCGATACAGCTGGACGGAACGCACGGCAATGCAACACAAACACCAACGCCAAACCCACCCGGCGTGTCATGACCTCCCCGCGCTAGGTCACCGCCTCCAGCACAGGGAGTGGGGGGCAATTGATGGAGGGTGATTTGGCCCGACCTCGTAGCTCAGGTACACGTAGACGTGACCTTGCTCAAATGGTGGCTCAACACAACGAGCAAGAGAACAGCTTGGTGGGGAACTCCCACCGAGCTCGGCGTGGCAGCTCGACGAGTAAACTACTCGCCGGAAGCCGCTTCGCCTGCACCTCCTCCCCAGGGTCAAGGGACTTCAGGGGTCCCAAGCTCGGGGGGCCCTGACCCCTTTTTGAGACCCGAGCTCCTCTCAATGGACTTCGGGTCACCCCCAAGCCAGAACGCATCGGTTCCTCTTCGAACGCCCTGAGGCACAAAGACCTCGGGTCGGCTAGCTCGGCACAGCCGGCAGCAGGCAGCCCGTCACTTAAGGGATAGCCCAGCTCAGGGCAATCCGCAGGAGGGCAGTTCGGCATACCATAGGATGGCTTCCTGCCCGACCGCCGTACCTGACAAGCCTACGAATTGCAGGCATGTCCCCTCGCCGCACCTGCCACCTTTAGGAAGGCGTCCCACGCCTGACAGACACGTACCCTGCACGACGGCCCCGCACGTGCCACCTCAGTCCTGCTTGTAGTGGCTGTGGCAGACTGACAGTGGCGATTATACCTGCCCTATCAGAAGTCAAAGGGCTAGGAGCAACGGAATTCTGCTATAAGGAGCTCACCCTCGAGGAACAAGGTATCTTGAATTACCAGTGCAACTTGCACTCTTAGCTTTCGCTTTCTTTCAGGTTCTTACACACAATACTAACTTAAGCATCAGAGCATTCCCGCCGGGAAACCCCCCGGGAGTTCTTCATCTCTCATTCAGTTTCAAGTACCCCTGAGAAGCCACTCAAACGCCAACTAGGAGTGACCGGATTGTACTACATCAGCTTCTCTTTGCCCAATCTCTCACACTCTCTCTCGTGAAAACCTCTAAACCCCTACTGCCATTGCGACCTTCAAGTAACGAAACTGCATTCTTTCATCTCATGATTCTCATCGTTTAATGTTTTGAACTGTGTTTTGAAGATTCAGTTGGCACAGGAAACTGTTTAAGAAAGGAAGACGAACAACAGTTCCAATGCCTTTAATTGATAATTTTTTTTTCAAAAACATTATCATATTCTAAGTTATTATATAAAAATTATTATTTTTATTGATATTAAGGGAAAGAAGAACATCGGATATCTGCCGTACTTATAAATAGTTATTATATAAAAATTATTATTTTTATTAATATTATGAGAAGCAGATCCCGTTTAAAAAAACATAGCTTTTTCACCTTCCACCAATAAATAGTTTGACGGAAAGAGTGAGAAACAGCATAGGGATTTGGGGAGAGAAGACGATGGCGATGTGCACGTTAGAAAAGCGCGGTAACATTTTCTTTCTAACTCTAATCGGCGACGATGAGCACCGGTTGAACCCCAAGCTCATCGGCGAGATTCGATCAGCTCTAAGCCAAGTTCGTGCCGAGGCCACGCGCGGTTCGGTCCTGGTCACCACTGGCCAGGGCAAGTTCTTCTCCAATGGCTTCGATCTCGCTTGGGCCGAATCCGCCGGGTCCAGCGGCTTCCTCCACCGGCTTCACCACATGAGCGGCGGCTTAAAGGCAATCATAGTTGACCTGCTCTCCCTCCCTATGCCCACCATAGCTGCCGTATCGGGCCACGCCACTGCTGCCGGGTTCCTGTTCGCGCTTAGCCATGACTACGTCTTGATGAGGAAGGACAGGGGGTTCCTCTACATGAGCGAGCTGGACATCGGGCTTACCATTCCCGATTACTTCATGGCGTTGTTGAGAGAAAAGATCCAATCGCCGATGGCTCGGCGCGACGTGGTTCTGCAGGCCGCGAAGGTAAAGGCGGAGGAGGCGGTCAAAATGGGGATCATAGACTCGGCACACGATAGCGCGGCGGAGACTCTGGAGGCGGCCCTGCGCATGGGTGAGACGTTGGCCTTGGCCGCTAGGAAGTGGGATGGAGGGATTTATGCCGAGATACGGAAATCGTCGTTTCCGGAACTTTGTAGAGTGCTCGGGCTACAGAGTAAGACCATCGTCACACCACGGCTTTGAAGAATAAATAAAAGAAGGGACTAAATACAAAATGAAATTCTCGGTGGTAGTTTTCGGCGGTGCTTTGGCGTCGGCGGGGATATAATACCATTCTATGTTCTCCACGCTTTGTTTTTTCAAATCCAATCTCATTAACGTATTCACCATACAATTCCCCTTTCATAAATCAAGTTTAGACTGTGTTGAATTGAGCTTTTTTTTCATAAATCAAGTTTGAATAGTGATCTGTTATGCTTGAACGGACAGAACAGTCGTAGGCTTGCATTAATTGTGGTATGATGGGCATTTGTTGAAATTAAAAAAGTGGGAGTATTGCCAAAAAAAGAGAGAATTGATGCTTTGTAGTTAGAATCATGTATGTAATTACTCGGTCCTTAAATTAGTGTTGTTATATTCATGAGATTTATATGAATTTCCCTCTGCAGTCATGTATATCTAGATCTTTCCACTATTGCCTTAGAGGTACACTTTGTGAAACCAACATTTTGAACCATGCATGTGGTCATTTCTATAACATTTTTCACTCTAATTCATATAGCCCTTCTCACAGGTAGCATATTCCATGATTCAAAGTTTCAAACCACATGAGATTAGCTGCATTACCAAATGTAATGAGCCCAATAATTACACAAAAAAGCTCTGAGCCATGCATATTTTGTTTGGTCATAAAGAAAATAGCAACAGCAATGGCTTATATCAGTACACTGTTTATTGTCTCAACTGCTATGACCATCTGACAGAAATAAAACTCATTTTAGTGGCTTGAACTCAAAACACAACTCTACCCGACTGATTCCTCTCCAGTCTCCTCCCTGGCGTCTACGTACCACTTTAGCCAAGTATTGTTTCAACTCAAAACAATCAAAAACCTCCCAAGGTCTGCTAAATCTGCTGCTCATTGTTTAGCCAAGTATGGTTTACTAGTTAACCAAACGTAGACTTGGTCTCTATGCCCTCTTTACAACATTTTATTGACAAGGATTGTATTTGAGCACGTTAAATCAATAAATTGCCTTGTTAGGCCTCAAAGAAACAAAAACTCCAGGTTGTAGAATACAATGGTTCAGTGTCGAGACCAAGGAGCAGTAACACAAAAAGATCGCATTGCTTTAGATTTAAGGGATGGATGACAGGTTTTTTCAAATCAATTTTCTTGCATTTCTTGTCGCTTGAATCATGTAATTCAAGTAATGTAGATCAAATATTCTGAACAAGATTAACGTTAATACGGTCAAATATCCCCCCCTGGTATATAATATGGTCAAATGCTGCATTGAGAATGCAGGAGCAGTGGTTCATCCTTTGGACCTAGTTAATGAATGCATTAATGCATCTTTACCTCTAATGTTTAAGCTAGGGAACAGAACCAGAAAGATGGTATACGTTAGAACAGTTTGAACAATCGGCTGAGGCAAAACCTGAGGGTTTTCTGTATATGTAACAAAAATGAAAAGAAATGCCCTAAAATGAATAAACTGGCATTTTTCCTTCTCTTTTTTCTTGCATCAGTTCAGTTACACATTTGTGGAAGCCAAAATCTTTTACCACTTTTCCATGTGAAAATATTGTATTGCCCCCAATTCTCTCGTATCCTTTAGGTTGTGTTTGGTTTGATAGAAAATAAGAGCTTTCCCTCAACTTTCCGTTTCTCTCTTGTTTTCTATCAAAGCAAACATAGCTTTGGGGATTTATGTTGATCCAAAGATTTAACTACCCTCCATTATCAAATGCAAACTCTAAATTTGAGCCTGCAGAAAGCAATTCTGCGCATCACCTGGGGCCAGACAGCTCAATTGCTTCAATGATGAATGAAGATTCTTCAAGGGCATCACTGTAGTTTCTGGAGAAACTGTAAGCCCTTCCTCCACTAGGTATGTCAACTTGAGCTTCTTCTGTATGTATTAGTGGTCTGATCACACCTTCCAGTGTCTTTAGGGCTTCTGACATCTTTGGTCGGAGGTTGGGATGGGATTGTGTACACTGCAGGGCCACTTCTACTGCTTTTTCCAGCTCTACTGCATCAAAACATCCATTAAGATCCTTATCTACCAGTACCTCCAGTCTCTTCTCCTCGTGCAACGTCCTAACCTACAAATTTCAGCCAGACCATCATAACTGACATAATCACATAACAACTGTAGAAATGCAAGTCCTATCAGCAAATAACTAATAATGGAGCAATTATACCTTACTTTAGCCCCAAATAAGTTCACTACTGCTTAATGGATATGCAAAAGAAGCAAAGTGAGAAACACCTCATATTGCTTCCATAACCGGACTTCATCTATAAGAGAATGCATAAAACAGTAACCAGGAAATGCGCATTCTTGCACTAGGAAACAAGTTCTCTTCTACAGATGCAAGGAAGTATTTGTTTGACAAACTATAATTTGAATATAGATGAATCTTGCATGGACCACACACACTTGAGCAGAGAATTTATGGAGGGAAGCCCCCAAAGTCATAACATTCAGAAGTTCTAAAGAATTTGGAAAGAAAATGCTTTTCAAACCAGGATTTAGAATGGTAGTAAAGAATTTAGAATTGTACAATTAAATTTTACACTAAAAAGAACAATCTCCTTCATTTGAATGCATGATAGAATTTGTCCAATATTCAACAGAAAGGTTCATGACTAGGGGAAGTCTCAATATACACCAATTTTTTGTTAACAAAACATTTAGGTACAGATTCTGGATTGGACAATTTGAACCAGTAACCACCTACTCAATTTTCTAATCTCTTTTACTTTTTCTTTTTGTTGATTTTTTTTTTTTTTTTTTTTTTGGGGGGGGGGGGGGGGGCGGAGTTGGCGGTAAGAACATTTACTCAAATTTGGACAAAGATGGTTACCTAAATTGAAACTGCTCCTCTGAAAAACAGTTGGCAGAAAATAACCAAAACAAGCACAAATCCGGTAACAAAATTCTCTGAGGTAAACATGGCTTTATAGAATCACCATGATTTTTGTGTTCAATCTCTTTGCATAGGAGATTGAAAATAACAATACCACAGACAATAAAAGTATTATTCAAAACTCAGAAGTAGTTACCCAGTCAAGAATCATTCCCTTCTGAATCTGGCCATTTCCTGCATCTAATGCCTTCTGTCCCGTTATGAGTTCCAAGAGTAATATACCAAATCCAAATACATCGGTTTTCTCAGAAGATTGCCCTGTAGAAAGATATTCTGGTGCAATATGTCCTACAGTACCCCGCACTGCAGTTGTGACATGTGAATCTCTCTGATCTAAAAGCTTCGCAAGACCAAAATCCCCAACCACAGCTTCAAAACTTTCATCAAGTAAAATATTTGCAGCTTTGACATCCCTGTGAATGATTTTTGGGTTACACTGTTCATGTAAGTATAAAAGTCCACGAGCAGCTCCAAGAGCAATTCGCATGCGTTTGTTCCAGTCCAAAGATGGCTGTTCACGGGGAGGATCTGTGCATGATAACTGAGCTTAACTAAGAAACAAATGAAGCAGAAAATGGAAAATGACATCTAAAACTGCATATCAAGTCGAAAATAAAGGTCGATATCAAAGCTAAATAGTCTTATTTCTATTCATGAAGGATGGATTTTTAACAAATGAAAGCATTCAAATTTTGTATGCTCTTTAACTCACTTGAGATACTTCTCAACATCTAGCAGAAATGTGAAATGATAAATGTACTCAACTCATGAAAATGAAATTACTTTTTGTTTAGACTTGGGCATGTTTCATAATTTGATAGTTCAATGTAAAGAATAAAAAGTCGTTTGCTAGCTTCACTGCACCTTTGGATGCAATGTGAAATAAAACCATTTCATTTTAGTTTTTCATGGCATTTTAACATGTTAACATAGAAAATGGAGGCATTTACTGTTGTTATGAAAAGATGGGAATGAGTTTATTTCTTGGAATTCTAAAATGACCTCACTTCTATCTTCTCTCTGGCAACCAGAAAAATGGCTCCACTTAGAACTTTTGCTCTCAAATGAAATGAAAGATACAATAAATCATTTCATTTCAGGTTGCATCCAAACATGCTGTTAGGGATGAATCACCTTTGCATACAGTTGCTAAAACATTCAAGACACTTCATTCTCAAAAGCAGCGGTCACCTCTCTTAACAAAAGAAATGAAAGACCACATGCATTTCATCATTGAATACCCCCAGTTAAAAGAAAAAAGAACATTGTGTCAAGTCATTTGGTATCAAGTCCATAGAAGACAACCAACATATTGGAAACAAACCTCTCAAGCGGTCAGCAACACTCCCATTTGGCATGTAAGGATAAACAAGTAACCTTTCATTAGATGTCATGCAAAACCCATATAAACGTAAGAGATTCCGGTGGAGAGCCAAGCCAATCATCTCAACTTCAGTTTGAAACTGCACTTCTCCAGTAAAACTGGGATCCTTTAACCTTTTCACAGCCACAACTGTCCCATTCCGGAGACATCCTCTATAGACCACCCCATATCCACCTTGGCCTAAGATGTTCTTGGGGCTAAAATTATCGGTTGCAATTTGCAGTTCACGAAAAGAAAATCTCTTCAGATGACCCATATCAAATTCATAGTCCTGTTGCTCTGCAATAACTATAGTCAGTAAATCAGATAAATTAAAATCTTTCCCTCATTTCCAACTTTATGTATATGAATACATGAAAATAAATCACTTAAAAGGGTTTAAAGAGTACCATATGAAGCAAAGGGAACACCCCATCTGCACCAATTAACCCAACAAACAACCAGCATCACAGAGACCACAAAGGTACAGCTGACACCTATAGCAACATCAACTGCCCATTGACGATGACTACTGGATTTTTGTGATGAACTAGCATCTGTAAACAAACAACAACGAAAGTGTTACACCTATAACATCTGATATATAATTTCTTTTCTAGACTATATCATAGCTTACCCAGAGCTGGTTCTGGAACATTCCTACAAGCTTCTTCCAATGATGAGGTGCAAAGAAACCTATTCCCTGCAACACTAAAGAATACAGGTATAGTTTCAACAGCTGAGTAAACAAAACAAATATCAAAAGACCTGCATGATAGAAAATATTGAACTGTCAATCAAGTTTAATAGAATACTAGAAAACATTCAGAGTTGCAAATTGAGGCAAGAAAAATATCAAATATGACACAATTTATTAACTGACATCTTTGTACAACATTTCAGATGAATTACTCAGATTAAAATTTATCAGATGCTAACATGGGCATATCAGGTAATCAAGGCGCCAAAAAGGACTTTTTTTTTTTTTGAAAATCATAAGTGATGGAAAAATGGCATATATACCAAATTCCATTATAAAATACTGTTCAAGAAACCTATTCTCTGCAGTTGGCCTAATTGTTTTTTCTTTTGTTTGGAATATGTTCTCTTTTTTCTCCTCAGTGTATCTTTCTTGTGTTCCACTCTCCTTTTGTTGCTTTGCTCTCTAGTGATATCTCGTCACTATCAGATGTACTTCTTTTCTTCTATTAATAAATTTTCTTTTTTATTTACTACCAAAAAAAGTGATAAGGATGCCAGGCCTACAAGAAGCTCATATCTCAGCAACATGTGTTTGCCTTCTTGCTTAGATTGAACCAGTATATGAACTTATTAGGGTCCAAATTTTGGGCAACAAGGGTCTTCTATCCAAGAGGTGTATGCATTGATCCAATTTGAGAAGAGTAGGAGAAATGATATGAATCCTATTGAGGGGGAGCAAATAGCCTTGGATGCAAAGGGTGGTATGATTAGCACGAGGAAGGGTATTTTTAGAAGAAAAGAGATGAGAAAGATAAGTTATGGTGCACTCATTACCAGAGACCTACACATATTCGTGGTAGTTGTTGGGATTTAGTTGGTAAATCAAACTGGCCTCAAGAATTAGATAAAACCATCACCAAAGCAAAATAAGAAACCTGCTCCCAATAAGTATACTACAACAAATATGGCCTCCCAAGAACAAGCAAATAGCTCTACTATGAGTATGTATCAAGATTGTTCCCCTGGTTTAGATCCCAAGGAAGTGTTTATCAATGCCTTCCATGATCATTTGGAAATGTATGGTAGGGCATTGTGGCAAATAGATTCTAGCCCTAGCCCCTCAACCTCCCTTGCATTTACATCAAGTAGCACTGCCTTTGCTTTCCATGTGTCTTCCCAGTCTTCAGAATCACCTTGGATTATTGATTCCAAAGCTTCCAATCACATAACTAGTAAGTCAACTTTGTTTCAATCCTATACACTTCTTTTTGGTAGAGAAAACGCAAGACTAGTTGATGGTTTGTTCTCTTCCATAGCTGGTCAACGATCTATCTATCTGCAGGTTTCTTTCAAATGTGCTTCATGTTCCAAATTTATTTATTAACTTGTTGTCTATTAGCAACATCACTCACTCTTTATGTTGTTTAGTAACCTTTCTTCCGCATTCTTGTGTGTTTCAGGATCTAGTTCCCAAGAAGATCGGTGGAGGGAACTTGGTGGATGGCCTTTATATGGAGAATAAAATTGGTCTTGCAACTATAAAGTGTATGAGTTAGTCCTTTAAGAGTCAAATTTATTTATGGCATTATTGCCTTGGTCATATGTCCTTTAAGTCATTAAGGTGTTTGTTTCCAGAATTCTTTAAGTTAGTGTCGATAATTGAATTGCAGTGTCATATGTGTCAACTACAAAGTGTACGAGTTAGTCCTTTAAGAGTCAAATTTATTTGTGGCATTATCACCTTGGTCATATGTCCTTTGAGTCATTAAAGTGTTTGTTTCCAAAATTCTTTAAGTTAGTCGCAGTAATTGAATTGCAATGTCATACATGTCAACTAAGTAAACATCATAAAAGCTCCTTTCCTTTAAGAAATAAAATATAAGATTTTCCCTTCCATATTGTTTACTCTGATGTGTGGGGCCCTATTCTAATGTGGCTACAAATATTTTATCATGCTCACTGTGTGTTTACCCAATGCGTTCCAAAGATGAAGTACCTGTTGCACAGTGTATGCCCTTAGCTCCAATCAGATTGATGTACTTGATAACATTTATTGTGAATGAATAAAAGTGCATAATTGATTCATGTGATTTGGTGTGTTTCCTGTAATACCCTTAAACTGGACACTTATGAGACTCGTGTTAGTTTAGAATCTTCATAGCCGTTGGATAGATCTAGGGAGATTTATCCCGCCAAGGCTGACATTGATGTGCCGTCAAGTTGGTTGGGGTGGCTTGTCTCAGCTACCAGGGTGAGACTTGAGGTACATGTAGTGTGGGTTTTCTTGAAACCCTGAACTGGACCAAATTCCAATATTGCCCTAGACCTTGGAGATAGATGGGCAAAACTGGAATATTACACCTGACCCCTAGACTCGATTATGGTACTGCACTAGGTGTCAAATTGGGCTATCTTTGATATGCCAATCAGTGAGATCCTTACAAGGGGTCAAAACCTGGGTATGTTGGGATAGTTCGAGAATTCACCTTAGTGGGTGATCATAATGACAGAATCAGCCCCTTTGTCAGACAAAGTGAATGATCAGGGAATGCACTCTCTCTAATGGAAACCCAAACTACCGGCAGTGGATTTCAAATGTGTTTGAAATTTGGTTTTGCAAAATATATTTATATAAAGATATACTTATATATTATGGTTTCAAAATTGTTTGCAAAATGTTTTAATTCCCGGGATCCATGTGAGTAAAGAGTGCAACACTGTACCTTGCAGCCGAGGGAGAGGTCTTCTCTTGTTGGGCAGTATTTGATCATTAAGGGCTGAGAGGTTAAGTGTAGGACCATTGAGGATAATACCTGATGGGATAATCTTTCATCTGCCCACAGTCCTTGGATTTTCATAAGGTGGCTGGACCTAATGACCATTTATTGTAAATGTTGGGCCCATTAAGAGCCCATGGTGATGGACTCAGAGGTTCACCATGTCCTATGGTGAATTCGGCCAGGCCTTGTAACAGAGGCTGGGTTGAACCCATGTGGCTGATGTGTAGATCGATGTTAGGGTCCCACGCAATACAAAGAGAACCAAGTTAGCCAGCAAATTAAAGGGTAAGTGAGCTATGTGACTTAATGGGCCTAAAGCCCATTTCGAACTGGGCTTAAATTAGTTAATTAAAAGGGGGCAAATTTTGATTTAGAACCTGATTAGGATTAGCTGAAGGATAAGACAAGTCTTATCCAATTAAGAGTCCAGATCCAAATATCATATTTGGATCAAGAAACTCTCTCCTAATTGGATTAGGAGGCTGATCCAAAGAAGGATATAAATAGGGGGCGAATTCCTCAGTTTAAATACACTTAGCAACCTGCAGAATTCTCCCTAGTTCTTGTCGCCCCTACCGAGTTCGATTTCCACCTGTGGAACTGATCGAGAAAGGTTCTTGATATTGTTTCTTGCTGGAAGAAACAATTCTAAGTTGTGCTCACCAGCCCTTGTTCGATTCTTGCTGAAGAATTCAGGTTCTTGCTGAAGAACCATCCTGTTGATCTTGCTTCACTATCACTGTGTCTTCAGTGGAGGCGGGTTTTGGTCTTCTCTTTGGGCGTTAACACCTATGTTAGGAGTTACTATTACTTCGTATCAGGTATATCCCTCACTTCCCTTTTGGTTTCAGATCTGGTCCGGTTTTGATTCAAGAACGAACCTTGAAAATGCAGTTTTCTAAATTAGGGAATACGATTCCCGGATGGGAGTGAAAGAAATTTTTGAAATTTCGCCCAACCTTCCTGTAGGGTTCGGCCATCCATATGATGGATCTCCCATCCCTTCATTTCAAATGTGTTTGAAATTTGTATTGCAAAATATATTTATATAGAAATATACATACATATATTGTGGTTTCAAATTGTGTGCAAAAAGTTTTAATTCCTATGATCCATGTGAATAGAGAGTGCAACACTATACCTTGCAGCCAAGGGAGATGTCTTGTCGGGCAGTGTTTGATCATTAAGGGCTGAGAGGTTAAGTGTAAGACCATTTAGGGATAATAAATCTAATGGGCTAATCTCACATAAGTCCATAGTCCCTGAGCCTTCATAAGGTGGCTGGACTCAGGACCATCTAATGTAGATGTTGGGCCCACTAAGAGCCTATATTGATGGGTTCAGGGGTTTATTCGGCCAGGTCTTGTAACAGAGGCTGGGTTGAACCCATATGGCTTTCATGGAGATCAATGCTAGGGTTCCACGCCATACAAAGAGAACCAAGTTAGCCAGCAGTTAAAGGAAGTGAGCCTAAAAGCTTAATGGGCCTTAAAAGCCCACGTCGAATTGGGTATTTAATTAGATTAAATAAGAAGGTGGCGAATTGGGTTTATAATCAAAATAGGATTAGCTGATGGATAAGATAAGTCTTATCCATTTAAGAGTCCAGATTCAAACACAGATTTGAATAAGAGGAATTCTTCCCTGATTAGATTAGGAAGCTGATCCAAAAGAAGATTATAAATAGGAGGGCAAATTCTCTTCAATTCAGAGCAATTCTCTTTCTGCTTTTCTCCCTCTGTTCTTGCCGCCACCTACCCTATTCGATCTCCATCTTCGACTAATCAAGATTTGATCTTGAAATTATTTCTTGCTAGAAGAAATAATCTTGAAGTTGTGCTCACATCCTTGGCGTGATTCTTGCTGAAGAACCTCCCTGTTGATCCTGCCTCACCCTAAGCTGTGTCACTTTCAGCGGAGGATGGATTTGGCACTCTCTTTGGGCATGAACACCTACATTGGGAGGAGCATTTGCGTGGATTCCGTATCAAGTACCTCTCTCCCTAATCTTTTGTTCAGATCTAGTCCAGTTTGTTTCAAGAACGATCATTGAAAAATGCAGTTTCTCTAAAACTGGGAATAGGATTCCCAGAAGGGAGAAATAAATTTTTGAAATTTCGCCCAGCCTTCCTGCATGGTTCGGCCATCCATATGATGGATCTCCCTTCCCTTCAGTACCTAAACTTATTTAAGATTTCCAACGTATGGTACTTACCTAGCTCCAGATTAAGATACAAATCTTCTGGTCTAACAATGCAAAAGAGTACTTTCATGGTGACCTTGCTGAATTTTTTGCTTCATGTGCATCCCTTCACCAAAGCTCATGTGCAAAGACTCCTCAACAAAATGGTGTTGCCAAAAGAAAAAAATGCCATCTCCTTGAAGTTGCTCAAGGCATGTTACTACATATGAACGTTCCCAAATGCTTTTGGATGGATGTTGTATTATTCAATACCTATGTTATCAAATGTATGCCCTCTCGGTTGCTGGATTACAAGACTCCACATCAGCTCTTGTTCCCTAAATCCCCATTATTTCCTATTCTTATGAGTGTGTTTGGGTACTGGTGTTTTGTCCATCATCTGTCACTAAGGTTTGAAAATTTACAACATATCGGTCCATATCGGTCGATACATGTAACATATAGAATTTACATGCTTTGTTTATTTTTGTTAGTATCGGTTCGATATGGGCCCGTATTGGATTGTTACGGGCTTGTATCAGCCAATACAATTTGAATTTAATATTATTCTCTTTCTCTTATTTAATTTTGGTAGGTTTTAAATATCAAATTTAATTTCCCTCTTTCTCGCTCAATTTTAGTAAATTTACAAATACAAAAATTTAATTTATATGGCTCTTAATTAATACTTTTATGACATGCCATTAAAGGCAAATGAAATACTACATTTAAGGCAATGTTCAAATTCGAATTTGAATTTGACATGCCACTAAATTTGCCTATTAAAAAAGCACAAATAGGGGAGAAAGGGATTTGAGCCTTAGTCATCAGCTTGTAATGACTACAAGTTCACCACCATGCCATACCCCAAGTGTTTGGCATATTTTATGTATTTTAATTCTTAATGAAACTCTCTTTTTAGTGGATGGATGTCAATAACAACTAAAATTCATTATTAATATATGTATACATACATACATACATACACATATATATTAATAAATATTAATTTTAAGAGAACTGGACCATGCATCGACCTGGAAAAAGGAGAGGTTGAATCAGGGTCGAAATGTGATATATATAATATTATAAATTATATATTAGATTATAATATATTCAAAACATACAATTATATTCTTCTATAACATTTCTATAACATATTTTTTATCTTAATTTCAATTTTTTATAAGACACCTATCTTGAAAAGTTACCCAAAATAAATAAAAAAAAGACCACCCCAACCAGACATCCGAGAAATAAATTATAGCATTTAGCATTTATGTGCTAAAAAAATTCAAAAAAAACAGCCAGTTTTCTAAAACCGGGACTGGTTCACCAATTTTCCAATTTGACTAGCCAACTCAATGGTTTTGAGCGGTTTTATACCCAATCCGATTTTGGGGGATTTGGGGGATAGCTGAACTAACCAGGGGCCCAAGTCACAGTTCAACTGGTCCAACTGGCTGGTCTAGTCTTGTTTTCTAAACAATGATAAATGTTAACACAAATTATATTGATTCTTTAAAAACTAAAGTATGTCTGTATATACACACATTTTAATTCTTTCATCATTTTTCAACAGCTTCCAATTATGTCATGATATTTCACACTTTGTATAATTCATTGAAATATAACTTTTTATGTTTAACTAACTTATTTATAGTCATATAAAACTCATATTTTTTGTTATCAATATAGTTTTTAGGATTTATATGAGTTTCTCAATGTATCCATGCGTATCTTAATTTTTCGTCCATATCCATCCTTATCCAAAGCGTATCTCAATATGTCTCTTAAAATTGCCTCTCTGATACACATTGTGTTTCCAATACTTTGAACCTTGTCTATCACCCACTCGTGGTAAGCTTGACTTCAAAGCTGCTGCTTGTATTTTCCTAGGTTATCCTTCCACTCAAAAGGGTTACAAATGCTTTATCCCACCTCTTGTAAGTATTATGTTTCCATTGATGTGTCCTACTCTCCTCAGGGTTGAGGAGAAACCAATACAGGTTCAACTTTCTCTTCCTCTTTTTCTTGATCCTCCTCCTTTTCATATCTTCCTAAGTCACTACAAGGTCCAATAGAGTTCGAGAGCTATGGAGTAGCCTGAAGCAATGCAACCAATACCATCAAAATACTCGAAGACAGATCCTCCTCAACTAGGTACCATTATTCCTATTATTGTTTTCTAATCGCCTTGATATTGATTCCTTTATAGTTAGTGACCTAGACCTTCCTATTGCTAAAAGGAAGAGTGCTAGATCCTATACCACTAACCATCCCATTTGACAATATGTTTCTTATGAAAGTGTCTCACCTTCTTTTCAAGCTTTTCTTTCTCCCATTGGTAGTTTTCCTATTCCTAAAAATGTAGCAGAGGCTCTTTTTGTTCTTGAATGGACAAATGCAATGAAAGAAGAAATCAATGCCTTACATAAGAATGGCACGTGGGAATTTATAGTTCTTCTATAAGGAAAAGAACCAATGGGGTGTAAATGGGTGTTTTCAGCAAATCATAAAGTAGATGGTATAGTGGAGAGGTATAGGGCCTGCTTGGTAGGAAAAGGATTTACTTAGGTGTATGGAGTGGACTATGTAGAGACTTTTTCTCCGGTAGCCAAGATTAACTCTATCAAGGTCCTATCATTAGTAGTGAACTAGATTAGGAGCTACATCAGTTAGACATTAAAAATGCCTTCTTGAATGGTGATTTAGAGGAAGAAGTGTACATGGTCCAACCTCCTATTGTTCATGCTCAAGGTAGTGAGTTGAAGGTATGCAAGTTAAATAAGTCATTGTATGGATTAAAACAGTTGCCAAAGGCATGGTGTAGTAGGTTTCATCTAGTTGTATAGTAGATGGGATTTACGTAGCCAATCAGATCACACACACTTTGTGAAGAAGGAACTTCATCACTTGTGGCACAATGACCTTTGTGACAAAAATGATAGGCATCTATTTTTCACCTTATGTGACGCAAGGGCACAAGTATCTTTTTACCTTCTTTTGTAAAGTCACTACATAAAAATATAAGGACTGGAGCCGCCAGCCTATCTTTTTGACTCTTGAACAATTCTTCTCCCTTTTATCTTCTCTTCTCTTCTCCCCCTTCTCCCTTTCTTTCTCTTCTTTTTTTTTTTTTTTCCTTTCATAATAATAGCAATGAATGAATTCTATCAGCAATTTCTCAACTTTTTGCAACATTGCAAAAGAATCATTAACCATCTTGCTAAAGATTCTCAATCACAATTTTGATATCAAAATCATAGGATATTGATGGCCCTATAGCCAAGGTTGTAAACATACTGACCTCCTATACAATAGCACTGTCAAGTGTCAAGTGCTCCTTTCACTGAAGCAATGGAGATGTCTATATGTAATATTGTGTATGTACCGAAGAAAAGTCACAATTTGTACAAAATGTTACCCAATCAACAAAATTAAATTAGAAAACAAAGAAATAAAAATCTAACAAATTGAATAATCTAACAAGGAAAAACAATAAATAAATGAATTCAAGCCACTAAAAATAAGATTATACAAATTGATAAACATCTATATGCTGCAACAGTAGAAGAAGAATATAAATTAAGAATCAGGTGCCAGACTTAGCAGCATTTAGCAATATATAGAATGAGCAAAAAGGACATAGAAACAGAACAAAGAAGAGAGCAATAAAAAACCAAACAGAGAAGAAAATAAGAGCTCAAAGCAATACAAAAAAGTGTCGTATAATAATATAAAGACAAGATAGACTTAACCAATAATATATCAGTATGTAACATGAGCAATTCTATGATATAAACATTTACTTTCAGTTAGGTGCTTGCATGGACAAGTGAGACATTTGCTACATTCTACCTATGTGCGATACTAGACTAATTATTTAGTTTCGCACAGACCTATTTGTTTGACAACACTTAAACTGACATGCCACCCACTAGAGATTTAGGTTCTAACTTCATATAGATGTGCAATTTAGTAACAGATATGTGATGGCAATCATCATGCTAGAATAAATGTTTAGCGAGGATTCTTTCCACTTAAGGATCTTACCTGTAGGCTTTTGCAAGTATTCTTGGAGTGGGACCACTAAGATTATTGAATGACAGATCCCTGTTTCATCATATGACTGTAAATACTATAACTTACATATTCTTGATAATAAAAGGAAAAGTTGAGATGTGGTGGAATACATACAAGAAAGAAAGACCTGTGAGATTAGCAACTGCACTAGGAATCCGTCCAGAAAGCTTATTCTTGCTAAGCCGCCTGAGAATTTGCAAGCATAAGTTGTTAAAGCATAAAAAGCACAAGGTAAACTGACATGCTAACAGTCAACCATGAAAATTAATTGGCCATAACCACAATGGGAGGGCATACTCACAAGTAACTTAGATAAGTCAGAAAGCCCAAAGAACTTGGAATCTCACCAGTAAACTGGTTGCCTGAAAGGTCAAGAGTACGAAGCTCTGAGAGCTTCCCCATCTCTACTGGAAGACGACCAGATATTAGATTATTCTGTAATAACCTGAAAATGATATAATTATTTTGCTTATATTCCTTGGATATGATTTTGGCAATGGAAAACCATGTTCATAGTGAAGCATACAAAATCGTTAGGATATAGACATGACTGGCAAACACAATGGCAAGATGTTTTTGACAGAAGAAAAGGTCATCACTGAATGTTATCCCAGCTATATGGGGTGAACTCTGGACTGGATATGGACCTAACCTCTGGCATGTTTTTGCAAAAAGTGGGCACTTACAATCTTGAACCCGCATTCTCATGCTTGTCATTCCAGGATTTTATGATAAGAGGAAACAAATAACATGGAAATGAATTTAACAAAACCAACATATCCTTGTAAAATATTGGAAAGTTGATAGATCAAGCTAATCTATAGGTGCCTGACTAACCAGCAAGCTTTTGTGAACGCCAAAGTTTTTAGGTTCTATAACTCTTTAGATGAATAGCTCTGTAGTGGGAACAATGCTGGAAAAGTTGCACCAAAGTTCACTAAAGCATTTAATGCCTAAGAAAATGAATACCATTGACTGGATGAGGGAGAGATAAGGTAGATATTGAAGAGCTACAGAACCATAGAATAATGATAAATCTTCACTTTGTGTGAATTTTCACATTAAAACTACAGACAGGGTATTCTTCACTTTAACATCTCTATCATCATCAGCACTTCAAGAATTTTTAGGATCTTTTACCCTTATATTCTCCTCTCTTGGAATCTGCTTCTTATTTATGGCATTCTACCCTTTGGCAGAATACCCTGTTACCTATTAAAAAAGCATAGTTTTCTGGCAAACTTTAGAGTGGGTGTTCATATATTTTCTTCACCGTATTTGATCTCACCTTCCTAAAAGAGGTAGAGGCCCAGAATTTGAACTTGAAAAATGGCCAAACGATATACCTACGAAACGGGTTTGTTAGTTTTCTTCGTTTTTAGTCTATTATATAATTGTTACAAATAACTCCTTGAAAGAGTAGATTAGCTAGCCTTCTAAATGAGGCTGAATATTACCCTGTGCATTAATGGTTACCAAAGGCGTCAAACAGCTTTAAATTACTTATTCCATGAATTAAAAGAATTTATTCATAGGGAATCATTTCAAGGAACTAGGACAAATTAGAGCTAGATAAACAACAGATCAACCTTCAAGGACAAGGACTAGCCAAAAATGCAGATGCGTTTTTGTAATATAAATGCAAGCTCTGAAATGGAACATGAATCTTCAGTTTTTTTTTTCCGGTAAGGAACAGTTGTTTAGTGACTCACATTGTTTGAAGGTGACTCAAATTCCCAATGCTTGGAGAAAGCAAACCTGACAACCCCTTACTAGCCATTTCTCTGCCATCAAAACCAGAAGTAGAAGAACTATCTAAATAATAGAATTCCAACCTTCAAAAGAATAAGAAAAAAAAAAGTTGGACGACAACACAACACCCAAAATCCACATAAGCCCACCAGAGAACAAGACAAGTGCCACTTTTTTACATTTTTTGAGAACATAGAAACTTACAGAGAAATCACAAAACCCTCAGGAGAACAGCCAACCATGTTCCACGTGCAAGGATCAACCGAATTAATATCCCATCCATCAAGAACATGAAGAGTATCCCTCAACTTACTCTTCACAGACATCAAAGCAGCAACTAGCAATCCAAGGGGGAAAAAACAGTTCAGACTAATATCCCCAGAAACAAAGGAACACCAGTGAAGACAAAGTAAACTTTTCGAAAGCCAACTACCTTCATAGTTAACGCCCTTAGGAGAGAGCAGGCTGTCGGAAGCTCGAACTACAGGGAATCGAGCGAATAAGGAGAACTGTAGCAGCAGCAGCAGCAGAAGCAGAACCATCACACGCAGTTCCATTGGGGACAGAAAGCAACAACCAGGAAAGCTGGGCAAGGTCCTTTTAGGATTTCCAGATGTTGTAGTTCTAGGGCTTTGACCTGACAGTTTTTCTGGACAGCACTGGCATTGCAGGTACCACTGCTGGTGCGAATTACAATTAAATCCGCCATTGACAACGAAGAAAGTGGTCCAGAATCTCTGGCCTCGGGGCTCGGGCTGCTCTTCCGATGCCCAAACTTAATCGAATTCTATATTATATTTTCTGGGAAAGCGACGAAGAAATTGGCACAGAGCTCTGAGAGAGAGCGGGAAGTGCCCTCGAGATGCGGGAATTTATGACAGAGATTGTCACCATGTCTCCTGTCACAAGATTGACCGTTAAATCATCAAAATTTAAAGATAATGGAGGGAATAAGAGAATTAGTGGGCTGGGCCCGCAGTGCGATCCACTAAAAGCGAATCCGTTAGTTCTAGGGCCACGAGATGCATGAGTTTTATTAGCTTTGGATCCCGAGGACGTAAACCCTACGGGGCCTTTTTTTCACCAGGCCCACCACAAAGTAACAAACACCTTTAACTACGCCGCCCGGTCTGAAACAGTTTCTAATTCTAACCGTTGGATCTTGAACTTGAAAAGGCGTTAGTGTAAAAAATTATGATCCAACGGCGAGGAGGGACCCACTGAATAAGCAATTTTCAAAAGTGTACCCCACATCCGCCGTGGTACCGTGTCCAAAACGGATTCACAATTTTGCCACCTATTTTAGGGGAATAGAGGAGTAATGTTAAAAGTATGCAAACTGTTTTTTTACTTATTAAAATAAGTAATTTGTGTACTTATTTTAATGAAAATACGCTAGGCCCGAGCTTGAGCCTGGCCCTGATAAAAAGCCCGAGAGCCCGAAGCCCGACCTAATAAAAAAATTGTAATTTTTCCTAATCAAATTAGAATTAAAAATTCATATTTTTTTTCTTATTTAAATGAATAATGGGCCTATAAGATGGGCTTTTTCCTTTTCTTTTACGTTTTAAAACACTGTTTTACATTATTAAATCAAAAAAATTATTCAAATGGACATAATCGCATAACTCATTTTAAGTCTAATTTTAGGTCGGGTCGGGCCGGGCTATTTTGACAAAACCCAAGCCCGGCTCGAATTTATTACAGGCCGGGCTTTTTGGCCCGAGTTTAAGCCCACGGGCCTATAAACATGTTCAAACCCGTTCGGGGGCCGGGCCAGCCCGTCGGGTGGCCCAGGAACAGGTCTATTTCCAAATCACTTATTATGTTTTTAAGTACTTATTGGAGTGGGAATGTTTAATAAGTTATTTTCCCCATAAGTGCTTATATTGACACAAAGACAATTTTAGTCATCATTTCACTCATACATATATACAATGCTTTTCGCATGTTATACTATATATTTCAACTGAGAGTCCACGTGGGCTCCACTTCATAACAACTGAGAGCCCACGTGGACCCACGTGTGAATCACTATGTGGGCCCAATTAATAATAATAATAATAATAATAATAATAATAATAACAATAATAATAATAACAATAATAATAATAATAACAATAATAATAATAATAGGAATACTAAAAAAATTAAGTTTTAACAGATTCATATATAAAACAAGTAGCACGAATCAATAATAAATAAACGGCAAACAACATAAAACATATCTGATTCTTCCCTTGGGTTGCAGTCTTGGACAATGCTCTTGCTCTCCAAATTCCAAATCTTAACACTCTCCTGCGCCGCTACACACAACCAGTACATGTTCAGGCTGAAGCACAGAGCATGAATGATAGCGCCAGCATCACGCGAGTAAAGCCTCTTTCCTTCTACCAAATCCCATAACAGTGTGACATCGTCCTTGCCACCACGGGCACACAACGAACCATTAGGTGACATTGTGACTGTGTTAATGTAACCTCCATGGCCGGTCAATGTGCAATGAAGCTTGCAATTGGTGAGGTTGGAACGTAATAATGTAGACGTCTATGGGCCCATGCATGGGCCATGCACGGGCCATGCACGCCTACGTAAATCTTCAGGCCCATCAAGAAAACCTAACCATCTAGGTTCTCCTAATCCTATTTCAAGATAACAAACTAGGATAATCTTAATCCTACCTCTAGATAAGAATTATCTTAGATAACCCTAAACTAACCTAGATAAGCTTTATCTCTTATCCTTGTACAGTCTCACTGTGACTCAGCCACTATAACTATAAATAGGGTTGATTCAACCCTGGTACATATTAGTCAATCAAATCTTTTTTCCCAATATTTCTATTATTTTATTTATGTTTTCTTCTTTTAACTTGGTATTAGAACCATGTCCACAAAGACAGGCACACATGTAGTAGCCCAGTAGCATCCAACAATGACTCAGCGTCAAGTAGTGCACTCCCTTCAATCCAAAACGTCACCCATTATCTTCCTATGGAATTAGGAAGCAACAACTACCTATTGTGGCGTGCTCAGTTCCTTCCCATCCTTCGACACTGTCATCTACTAAAACTCGTAGGAAGGGAGAAGAAGCCACCGCCTGAAGTTATACCCAATCCAGACGGTACAGGGATGATTGTGAACCCTGAATTCGAAAAATGGACAAACATTGATCAGCTTGTGTTGAGTTGGCTGATTTCCTCCCTTACTGAAGGAGTTATGGTGCAAGTGGTAGGTCTGTTGACATCATCTGAGGTATGGACTTCCTTTGCTCATAGTTATTCTATACACTCCCGATCCAAGGTACTACAGTTGCAAAGACAACTACAAAATCTTAAAAAATGGCCTCTTTCTATTTCTGCCTATATACAACGAGCAAAATCCATTGCTGACAGTCTTTCTACAGTATCTGAATTAGTGCTCAAGTCTAAACTGGTACTTTATATTTTATCTGGCTTAGGGAGTGAATATGAGTTGGTGGTTACATCACTTACCAATCGACTAGATGCAACAAATCTCAGTATTGCTAATATTATAGGAGCACTTCTGAACCATGAGAGCTAGCTTGAAGACCTAGCTCTTGCATCAAACACTCAAAGTGCAAATCTAGCCAACGTCCCTCCTAAGAAAAGTAATTTTCGGAAGCCCCCGCAACAGTTCTCTCCAAACTTCAACAACAATAGAGATAAGGGGTGTGGATGTGGTGCTCCACAATATAATCACAAATCCTTTCAAAATCAATCTCAGCAATTTTCTAGAGGATGCAGAGGTAAAAATAATGTCACTTGCCAAATCTGTAATAAATTTGGACATAGTGCCCTGCAATGTAGAAAAGCAAGATATGCCTTTGGTTTTTCTGATAATTCTTGCAATGATCCTTCTGCATTTCATGGAAGGGTGAATACACCCTAGAATGAGTATGAAAATAATTTTGATCCCAATTGGTACCCAGACTCTGGGGCTACTCATCACATGACCCCATATCTAGATAATCTATAGAATCGTACTAAGTATACTGGACCAGATCAAGTGAAGGTCGACAATGATCAATGTTTGAATATTCACGATATAGGATCTTCTTCTATGGTTTTTAATCAGCATGTCTTTGAAAGATATTTGTCATGTTCCTTCTATCTGCAAGAATTTACTTTCTGTCAGTCGATTTACAAAGGATAATGATTTATTTTTTGAGTTTCATCGTGACTGTTGCTATGTGAAAGATTATACGGGGAGAATCACTCTCCTACAAGATCAAGAACCTAAGAATTTTAACCAAGCTACCAAATCATCAAAGTGGCAACTGGCTATGCAAAAAGAATACCAGGCCCTCATTAAAAATGACACTTGGCACTTGGTTCCCTATGATCCCTCCATGAACATCGCTATAAAGCCCGATTGGTTGCT
The DNA here is from genome assembly GCF_056320005.1 of Nelumbo lutea. Lineage (NCBI taxonomy): Eukaryota > Viridiplantae > Streptophyta > Magnoliopsida > Proteales > Nelumbonaceae > Nelumbo > Nelumbo lutea. Next base: position 127,709,566 of record NC_142684.1, read on the forward strand.
CAGGGCTTTAACCAGGTCCCTGGTCTAGATTACTTTGATACCTTTGGTCCAGTTGTCAAACCGGTAACTGTACGGACAATCATCTCCGTTGCTCTTGCACAGAACTGGCTAGTTCATCAATTGGATATTGACAATGCCTTCCTTCATGGCATCCTTGATAAAAATATTTATGTGACTCAGCCAAAAGGGTTCATTGATCCTAAATACCCTAATCATGTATGCAAATTAAAGAAGGCTCTCTATGGCCTAAAACAATCACCGCGTGCCTAGTACTCACGGTTGAGCTCTGTTCTTAAACAGATAGGATTTCGCAACTCTTCTGCCTATCCATCTCTGTTTATTTTTTCCTCCCAACAGACGACCCTACTTTTGCTGGTATATGTCGATGACGTTATTTTGACTAGAAACTCTACCGTTGCTATTAGTGGCTTTCTCAAGTCACTCTCCTCAGTGTTTCCATTAAAGGACTTAGGGTCATTGCATTATTTTCTGGGGGTTGAGGTAAGTCGCAAATCTAGTAGTTTGTTCCTCTCCCAACAACATTACATCGCGAATACTTTGCTATTTCAAGGGCACTCTCACTCACAATCTTCATTTTCAGGGATCCTCTTCCCGACAGTTGACTACTTACATTGACGTCGATTGGGCCAGCTATCCTGATGATCGACGGTCCATAGGGAGTTATGTAGTTTACCTTGGCTCCAACCTGATTTCCTGGAGCTCCAAAAAGCAACATACCATTGCTCGCTCCAGCACCGAATCCGAGTTCAGATCTCTCGCCAACACAGTCACAGAGTTGTTATGGATTCAATCTCTGCTACGAGACATTGGCTTTCTCTCTCCTCCCCCTATTCTCCGATGTGATAATATGGGTGCTACCCACCTAGCTGCCAACCCCATTTTTCATGCCCGTACGAAGCATGTGGAGGTGGACTACCATTTCCTGTGTGAACTTGTCACTCAAAAGAAGCTTCAAATTTGATATGTTCCAATAGTAGATCAGATAGCAGACATCTTCACCAAACCTCTCTCCACAGCTCATTTCACTACTCTTCAGGACAAGCTTCTCGTCACCCCGTTCAGCTTGTGAGGGGCTAATAACGTAGACGTCCATAGGCCCATGCATGGCCCATGCACGCTTACGTTAATCTTCAGGCCCATCAAGAAAACCTAACCATCTAGGTTCTCATAATCCTATTTCAAGATAACAAACTGGGATAATCTTAATCCTACCTCTAGATAAGAATTATCCTAGATAACCCTAAACCAACCCAGATAAGCTTTATCTCTTATCCTTGTATAGTCTTACTATAACTCAACCACTGTAACTATGAATAGGGTTGATTCAACCCTAGTACATCTCAGTTAACCAAATCTTTTTTCCCAATATTTCTTTTATTTTATTTCTATTTTCCTATTTTAACTGAACATATTGGGGTTGAACCTGACGCAACTCACCCAATTAGTGTGGCTATTGGCATCCTGGATAGTGTACTTGCATTCCCCAAGGGTGTTGCATAGCTTGATGGTGCGGTCACGAGATGCAAAGACAATCTAACGGTTGTCAATCGAGAATGCCATAGAGAGAACATCCTTGGTGTGGCTGACGAAGCGGTGAGTGGTGGTTCTGATATTAAGGTCCCATTAGGAATGGCAACGAGGTAGGGCGTGAAAATCCCCATCCTTGTCCCCGTCCCTGCTAATGGGGACAATGTTATCCCCATCCCTGCAAGGATCCCCATTCCCCATGACTTTTTATAACATTAACCATTTTGTTTTTATTTTTTATTTTATTTAAAAAAATAAAATTAAAATAATTAAAATTAAGCAATCCTATTAGAAAAAAATCAACCATATTTTTAAAAACATTAATATATAGATGTATGTGTACATATATACATATATAACATATATTAGTGGGGATCCCACGGGCCAGAGATTAGGGATCCCGTGGGGAGGGGAGTGCTCTCCCCATCACCGCGAGGGGATGAAAATTTACCCATCCCCGCCCCATTTGGGGTGGATCCCATAGACGGAGATCGCTGTCCGAGGAGCAAGAGAGAGCAAATTGACCATCAAACGAGAGGACAACATCTTGTACGAAGTGAGAATGACTAGTGAGACGATGGTGTGGGACATTTTTCCTCACTGTCGATCGTCGCCAATGGACCTGCAACTGGTGCGCCACTACCTAGCAGATATGTTTGAATGAATAGAGGAGGCATAACACCCATGTGGGGGTATTTTAGGTATTATAAGAAAATATTAGGGATTGATTCGTCCCATTTTTTTGGAGAAATACTTTCTCAAGAAGTGTTGAAAAAAAAAAACCAACTTGAAGTCACTTTTTTAAAGTACTTCTTCCCCACTTTTTTACCAAACACACAAAACCACTTAATGTGTGGTCCCAACTTTTAAAAAAAGTACTTATAAGTGTTCTCAAACAAGGGCTTAAGCAGATCAAACCCAAGGTATTCGACCCGATCAAGCTTGTGGACATATTAAGGTTGGATTAGACCTAAACTCAAGTTAGGCTTGGAGCAAAAGCCTCAAGAAGCCCGGCCCAATTCAACCCAAGCCCAAGAGAGAATGATGAGAAAGACAGAAAAAACAGAACTAAATCTTTTCCTTTACCAAAAACAGCATTTGGGGAAGGCTTCCTTCCCATAAAGCCATAACCCCGTAACCCTAAAAATAAGCTTTATAGAAGTCCTGAACAGCTTTCTATTTCTTTCTTGGTTTTTATCAAACCAGACAATGTGATGCTATGCCTAAACTCCCTTTGAAGTTTAAACACGTCTTGCACAAACCAATGGAAAGTGGAGACAAAGGAGAATTTTGCAGCTAGAATCACCAAGTTCATGAGAAAAATAACTCTTATCACTGCCCGAAATTGGGATAGGTGGGTCAGTCTGTTTCTAAAGTCTAAACCATATTATGTAGAGAAAACAATTATAGGCATCCCAGCACATGCCATCTTCGTGACAATCTACAAGCAATCCAGATGTAGCCGAAGCAAGTTAATAATATCTTGACTTGACGCATTTGATGTTCCTAGTATGAAGAAACAAACAAAAATAAATAAAAACTTCAAAAATGGAAACCATGAACTCAGCCCGAAAGATCCAACATCCGCATATAAAATAAAATAACCTCTAGGACTTTTATGCTTTAGTTTCACCCCTTCTGTACGACTGAGAAACGTGAAGAAAGAATGTAAAATCAGATGCACTCGCTTTTTAAGTATGAGCCAAAGGGCGTAACTGGTAGGCGGCAATGCAAGTATAGACCCCATAGAATCTGAACCTCAACAATAAACCAGTCAGCAAGAAAAGTAGGCATTCCCCGGCAAAGATGGACATGGACCATACTCGGACGCTCAAATAGAGATTCTAATAAATTGGGAATGGAAGAGCTCCAATAAATTGAACAGCACTGAACATCATCACACCCCCAATTTTCTATGAGAAGCACAGCTGGATCAAGCATTTTCTAGTATAACAGCTTTCCAAATTCCAATTCTAACATTCCGAAAACAAGGACTCGAGAATATGTACATAATCAAAATAGCATCAAAACCACAATTGACATGGGACTGCATAGCCCTACTACTACTGTATGAACATCAACAGATGCATACAGATTACAGAAAGCACAAAAGATTTAAAAAAAAAAAAAAAACAATGAACAATAGCCTTGTCTTGCGATTTGAAGTCCACAACCACAAGCCGCCACAAGTATATGTAGAATACTCAACCAACCCTTACAACAACCCCACCCTGTTCCTGACATTTTCTTCCGCATCCCTCCCTAGCTACACATGATTCGCTGTTGGCACCATATTTCTACTTCCAGCTTTCTGATCAGTCTAACTGTAACTATCTTAATAATCAGATGAATATACAAAGAAAGAACCAGAAAAGAAAAAGATTGATATACGACAAAAAAAAAAAGGATAAAAGAGAGAGGAATGAAGCAGATCTTGCAAAGCAGAGCTCTCCCATCACCCATGTAATTATATTATCTTTGCCGAGCTAGACAATGCAGCAGCCTTTCTGGCCTGAATATATGATGATTTAACCATACAGAGGGAACCCTCTGTTTCACATCCATTAAGCAGCAGAAATCAATCCCAAGGGGCTCTTTTGGCTTACGTGCCCACAAGGTGCATGAAATTCATACCAAATTGCCTCCTCACATGCTCAGGTATCAGTTTATTGATGAGCTCTGGTGAAGCCCCAGATAACTGTATTCAAAGGGAAGAAAAATTAGATACAAGGTCAGTTAAGTAAGCTAGCAGCCACTCCAGGAACAAAAAAGACAGCAAAAGATCCACTAATTATAAGATTTTTTCTCTTGTGGTCAGTGGCTACTTACGTGCTACCTTTTTCATCATACATATGAAACATTATGTGCCATTACATACTTGATATAATGTACAAATCGGATGATTACATAATTGCAATCGGCTGCTTTTTATGGGTCACTTTAGAGTTCTAGCTAGACATTCTCCCATATTCAACCAGACAGGATGGTGTGATCAATGAAAACCCTGCCATCAGATATCCAAACCTCTGGACTTGGACATGTCTTAATATCACCAAATTAACTCTATATTATACCATGTACTAAACAGCTCCAAGTGGTTCAATTGTCTAAACTTCCATTTGGAGAAAGTTCAGGTAGCAAGGATTGCACATCTGTAGTATAAGAGAGAAAATAAAGAAAAAAGGGCAGTTCAGATGAATACTTCCTGTTTGAAGTTGAAGAGAGGGGGTAAAGGACGACCATTAGGAAGACGGGCATTGGCTTCCCGAAGCTCATCGAAGAAAGAATGTGCGCATGCTTCTAGCTGCATTGACAAAATTAACAGTTGAAAATGAAAAGAATGATGACATTTGTTCCTTAGGCTCAGTTTGGAAGGAGTACAAATACAAATATGTACAGTACAAATACACACAAAATGTAAGGTTTTGCACTCTACATATTTGTATTTGTACTCCTTCCAAACTGAGCATTAAAATCAAACTCACCACATTTATCTTTATATACACAAATACAGCTGATTTACCCTTTCGTACTACTGTAAATATTTTTTCTTTTGGGGAGAGACAAGATCATCACCAATATTAAGGCAGTTATTAGTTGTTAAGAAATACCACTCTTTTTTTGAAAGGTAAAAGTGTAACTGTATTGATCCAAAAAAGGGGAACACGCAGAGATTACAATATCAGCCCCTTTTTGAGGGAAAAGGGCAGTTATTAAGAAATACTACTAACCGCAGTACATCGAAGACTTGGTGAATATTGAAGAAGCCTTGAAGCAAGATCTATCGCTTCTGGAGGCATTCGTTTGTGGAAGACCTGAACCAAGGATTTAAACATAAATCCAAGTGATTTTCAAAAGCAAGAAAGGAAACAAAAGAACTTGAAAAAAGTAGCATGATTTTGTCAAGTATTCAACCAAAACATGCTATTTCCAAAGGATAGTCATTTACTGCTATGTGCTATGCATGACTTGGGATAGTAAACTGCAAAAATGACTTAAAACCCAGACTGCAGAAAAGATCTAAACTGGTAATAAAACAAAACCAATATTCCAATAATAAGCTTCACAAGAGTGTTCAAATTGGTGCAGCTTAGGAGTATCTTCACTGCACCAACCACCCATTCTTCTAAACTTCAGTAACTGCTATATTTTTTCCTGCATCATATGTGAGAATGCATGTTAAACACAATTAGGCTTTACATATTGTCATGTATACCAAAGAATGTCCTAGTGTTTTCACTTGGATACAGTAACAAGTTAAAAATATAAAGGGAACCATTCCCTACTCCCATCCTTTCAACCCTAAAGCAAGTAAAAAATTGTGATTTCTGAAGAACACAAGTAGACTGGAATATCCAACAAGGTTGCATGTGGTTGACTCCTTAACTATGATGCAATCTCATGCTTTTATGGATGCACTTTACTTTTATAAATATGACTACAGATCCCTTTCTGAATGCAAATCCGATCTGTGACTTTTAGGCATGAGTTTCTCTTATCACACTTGCTGTTGATCTTGTTTTCTTATAGTGATTGCGTTTGATTACAATATGAAATATTCATGCCAGATTTTCAATTTCTAATATACAATTTTTCAGGGATTCTGATTTTCACAATATTTTTTCCATGACATATGTCTACTTCCAGAGTCAGATAAACCAAATAATAGTACCATGCCTGCTACACACCAAGCCCCAGGAAATATGACAACCTTCAAACTGAAGAAAAGTTAAGGTTCATAAAGATTTTCTTGACAATTGATATTCAATGAATATCAATGAACATTTCTCCAGAGTCTCCTATTCTTCTTCCAATGATAAAACAATAGCTTCTAAAACGACCATAATTTGGGTGCACAACCCACTCTGAAAACCCTATTAATAAAAATAAAAAATAAAAAAAAAACACATACACTCAAATGCTACCTTGTGCCAAGGGTGAGCTTTTATCTGTGGAAACCTAAACTCAGTGTAGTTTGGGTTCATGCAGCGAATTTCTTCTCGTGTTGGAGTACCAAGAACCTGCACAAAGGCATTAAGTGATCAAACCACTAGTGTAATTGTATGGAATCCATTAACATTTTAGCAATTTAGGATTTGTGGCTTAAGGACCCATGTACAGGTACTCTACAGTATGTAGAGTTTAGAAGCATGTACAGTTATGCAATCTACAATACACTTAAAGAGTCCAGCACAACACATCAATATTCAATATTAGATGATCAATTAGGAGTACTTTTACCTGTGTTTATTTGCAGTGGTATATTAGATATTATATTAAAGATTAAAATTATATAGACCAAGATCAAGTGAATGTTCCCCCTCTCACCAAGGCGCAAAATCTCAGTTGGGCCCAATCAATATAATTGTTGTAGTTTGTACATGAGATACAGGTGCAGATATGACATTTGATACCCGAATATGTCACCAAGCCCCATAATCAAGATATTCCATTAACTTTCATAGGGAAAATGAAGCTTACCTTGATGATCTCAACAAGCTGGTCAACTGCACTTTCTCCAGGAAATAATGGCTGTGAAAATTTAGAATTCAGAGAACATCAGCATAAATTATTACAGGAACCAGACTAGAACTTTCTTTCAAAACACTATGAGAAAATCCAGGATCATTCCTCCAAGGCCCCGTTTGGTTTGCAGGAAATAGGGGTCTGGAATCGGAATCAGAATGGGCTATTCCGATTCCAGCTGTTTGGTTGGGCAGAATCGGAATTCCATTCCCGTTCCTGCTGGAATGGCATTCCTCCATTTGAGGGAACGACCATTCCCTGCCCCTCCCTTGGGAATGAAATCTCGTTCAAGCTGATTCCAATTCCCATTCCCATTCCTGTCTGAACCAAACAGACTATGGGCTATTCCGATTCCAAGGCCCCGTTTGGTTTGCAGGAATAGGGGTCTGGAATCAGAGTCAGAATGGGCTATTCCGATTCCAGCTGTTTGGTTGGGCAGAATCAGAATTCCATTCCCGTTCCTGCTGGAATGGCATTCCCCCATTTGAGGGAATGACCATTCCCTGCCCCTCCCTTGGGAATGAAATCTCATTCCAGCTGATTCCAATTCCCACTCCCATTCCTGTCTGAACCAAACAGACTATGGGAATAGGCCATTCCAATTCCAAAGGATTTCGATTCCGATTCCGGCTGCAAACCAAACAGACCCTAAGATGTTTAGAAAATTGCATACCTGGCCAAGAAGCAACTCAGCAAGAACACAGCCAGCTGACCAGATATCAATGGATGTTGTGTATTCAGTCGCACCAAATATGAGTTCTGGAGCCCTGTAGTAACGAGAGCATATGTACGATATGTTTGCTTCACCCTTGACCTGATAATATAATTCTTGATGAATACCATCAGAAGAGGGAAAACGGTTCAACCAAAAACACATAAAGCCATCAAATCATGGGCAAAAAGTATTCTCATCTTTTAAGTTACCTTAAAAGGTAAAAACAGATTTCAGAACTGGGTACTTATAATATGCCATGTGAATGGCAGAAAAGGATTGCTTAACAATTCAATGCAGGAAATCTACTTTGAAAAAAAAATATTAGTATATAGATAGATAGATAGATAGATAGATAGATAGGAGAGAGAGAGAGAACAAGAAGAATGAAACGGCAAGGGCGTCAATTGGAATGAGGCTCCATTCAGGTTCAAACTTGTACTAGACAAATATAAGACCACATAGTTTTAGAATTTATAGAGGACAATTTTATATGGCGAAATATGTTTTTCCTTTTCCTTTTCAATCTTTACGATAAAGTTCAAATTTAGGGTTTTTACAACGATTATTTAACAGATCAGGTCTGCAAAACCATATCTCATTCAGACATGCCCCTGGAGTGGCATAAAATAAAAGGTTTTCAATATCTGGAACCAACCTTTATACCCATGCCAACTGGAACATACAGTTGAACATTTTGAGGGTCAAAAGGCAGGCATTGCAATTACCATAACATGCTAGAGAACAACAAGACAAAACTAAAGAGTTTAGATTTTGGACCTCGTCACTACAAAAAAATGGAAAATAGAAAACAAAACTCCGGAATACCTGGAGAATAAGAGAGAAAAGCCTAAAAATACTAGAAAAAGAAGACTTATTCATTTTCTAGGAGGCCTGAATGTTCTGCTTCTGGCAAAGTTATCACATCAAGCTTCAGTACTCCAACTCAAATGTTATACAATTGTAACACCTCTACTTAAGTGTGTTGCTTCAGAGTTGACACAGCAGAGTACCTTGGTAACACTATTTGAAATTTTGGTGTGGGCATGTGCACCAATTAAGCAACAGTATCAGGAATAGATGCCAGCATTAACATAAATGTTGCACAATAATGAAGGCAGGCTAAATAAGATTGCAAACAAGACTTAATGCCAATTATATATACACCAACAAATACTAAAAAATTAACCTGACATTGGTGGGAGAATCTGCATGACAATAAACAGAAACAGGGAGCCACACAGAAGGGCTAAGCACTATCAATAAAAATGGTTCCTACCATGGAAATCTAGCACATAGTTCAGTGCAACAAGCATATGCAGCACAAAGCCTTAAAGCACTACTGATGAGATCAGTGAAGCAACTTCATCTTGATTAAAAACATAAATTATTGCCTTGTATAACCTGCCAGACTATGGGACTTTACTACATATGTATCTAGAAAGGGTATTCTACAGGATAACAGGACATAGCTACTAAGACATGCCAAATCCAGTACTAGAGTGGTGATGCAATTCCATTTAACTTTTAAGTCATGAAAACTGGAATTTACAGCCTCCCATACAATGCAATTTTACTCTCTCTTTATAAAGAGTGTAAAAAGGCCATTATGTTGGTTCTGACAATCCAGGATCTTGGGAGGAGTCGCTGGATATGGATCTAACCAGATAACCTCCAGCATTTTAGCATAAAGTGACTGGTCTCAGACTCAAATGGTCAAACCCATGTTCTCATACTCGTCAGCCTGAGATTTTACCATCAGAACAAGCCATCACCCTATACAGAGAGCATATACTAAGGAAATGAAAGGGTTAAATGTCTTATAGGAAATAACTATTAAGATGCACAAACCCCATAATAGATAGGGGGTGCAGGTCAGGTTGCCCAAATTGATGAACTTCAACTGCATCAGGCTCGGGTTAGGGTTTGTGCCCATTCAAAATTTAACAAATGCTCAACCCAACCCACAGTGTACTCCTAACACCAGGATTGATGATGCTACAAATATAGGGTGTCGTATTAGCTTTGCACCTTAATCGATAATAACATAAAGACTTCCTTTTCAAAACCACATGTAAAAGTAATAATAGATGTCTTAGTAAATGATAAGTCAGTCCATAGTGAATAACCGTTATTTATGAGCCTCATCCGTTCACCAAGGCTGTAAAGGTGTACTTTTTCAATAAATCTGGGCTCATTATGTTTTTTTAAACATCAGCAATCAGAAGCGAGTCTATTGATATGGATCCACTAATGTTCTCAAGGCTATTACAATACAACAGAGGTGGGTTTTTTAAATTTCTCAAAGGTTCCGGTTATTTAGAACAGAGAAGGGAATGGAAAAATGGATAACACAGATTGACATGATTTGCACATACCAAAATCTTTGCGCTTCCAAAGTCACAAAGCTTGACCTGGTGAGTAAGAGGATCAACCTGCAGAATAATTTTTTTTTTCAATGGACTGGAAACAAATGTATTAGGAAGCAAAGAGAAGATGACAAGCTCCAGGAAAGCACGAACAAGTGAATACCCATAATAAGATAAGCGGCCATAAAAACCCATTTGAAAATTATGCATTCAAAAAGAGCATACCAAAAGATTCTGAGGCTTTACATCCCTGTGGCAAACTCCAGGAACAGTGTGAATATATGCCAGCCCCCTAAATATCTGGAATAGAAATCCCTATTAAGTATCAAGAAAGGAAAAAAAACAAGTGCAAAGCATTATATAATAAAAATAATCATATAGCATACTTGGTATGTATAGAGCTTCACATAGATCAATGGCATCCTCTGACCAACATTGCTATAGTGCTTCAGAACCCGGTAGAGGGTCTCCGGGACATATTCCATGACCAAATTGAGAAAAAGCTCATTCTTACTAGTGGTGGAAAAGAAACAGTGCTTCAGAGAAATCACATTTGGATGATCCATTGAGCGCATTAACTGCAGCTCTCGATTTTTATACCGCCTATCCTGGAGAACCTTCTTAATTGCCACAGTTTCTCCAGTCTCTAAGCATTTTGCCTGGAAGAATGATAAGAGTACAAGCAGTGAGCAAGATCAGAGATGAAAAATGTAAGAAAATAAAACTCCTGCATACCTACAATCTATACCTGAAAAACAATTCCAAATGACCCAGTACCCACAACTCGTTCTGCCATGTAACTGATGGTCTGAAATGACAGGTAACAAATATGTCAGCTTTCAAATTGTGAGAAAAGAGGGAAGAAAAAAGAAGCCATGAGCATTGAACTACTACACATGATCAGGAGTTTAGTAATTTGAGTGCATCTAATAAAAACAATTAAAAGTCATACGCCTGAAGAAATCAGGCAAGATCATGCAACTATCTAAAAACTGTTTCAACCTACTTGCTTTTGAGAACTTTTGGATTTTCAACAAGAACATATTAACTACTTGATAAGAACAAAAAGAATTGCAAATTAGTGGAGTCAATGAATGATTACAAAAAATATTTAATCAGTAAGATTAAGCACTAACCCGCTTGGCTTCTCCATTTTTTCCTCCAATGGTGGTAGAAATGATGTGACCAGTGACTGGATCATTCCCCTCAATGACAGGAGTTGACATTTCCTGCAATACATATGAACTCTAAAAATTCAAACGGAGGCTACAATGCAAATAAGGTGCGGGTAATAAGGAAGAAAGACAAAAATAATCCGTCCCACATGGAGCATCTAACCATCACAGTCGAAGTACAGTAATAAGCCAAAGGAAGCACACTACCTAAACTAAGTAATAAGAAAAATAACAAACACAAATAGAAGGTGAAATGACCCCATAAAAGAGAAGCAGGGTGAAAAGGAAACCAAAAGCAAAGATCTCAGAAAATTCGTAAAAGAGAAGCAGCATGGAAAGGTGGTGGCTTCCAAGAAAGAATCAAATGCCCGAAAGCTTGACGATCAAAGCGGAAATGGGCGAAGCATCAATCAGAGAATAAAACAACTAACATCATGAAGCAAACTATAGCAGATTGAAGGACAAGCAAATGAGAAATGGAAACGAAAAAGGATTATCACGTACAAAAAGGAAAAAATAAAGAAAGAAAAAACGTAAAGATCGAAAGAAAACGCATCAAGCAAACCTCAAAGGGTGAAACCAGACCAAAGCGCAAGAAAACATCAAACACCCAAGCGAATATAACTGGATTCCCCAATAAATTGTAATATACCCATCTGAGATCGGGCAAAGCTCGAAAGTCGAAAAACTAACAAACCCTAAAAGAGGGAAAGCACCTCAGAAATAGCAATGACAAAAAAGATAACAAAAATCGCCTCAACCTCACCAATCAATTTCCGTCAAACGAGAACAGGAAATCAACAAAAACTAAAAGAAAATTGAACAAAATATGGAGGAAAGAAGCATGTGAGATCGTAGCAACCTCCATAAATTTTGTTGTGATCATCAAGAAATGATCAATGTACAGAAAAACGAAAAAGAAACATGTAAACACAAAATCTTATTAGAAGAGACAGATCAAAAGCCAGAATACAGAAAAATAATTTGACCGGAAAATTAATCCTTTGATAAAATCTCACTAAAAAGTCAATTTCTCCTGCAGATTATTTCCGTTCAATCTTAGACAAAAGGCACGAATAAATGCTACAAAGTCACTGAAAAATCCACGTAACAGAAACAGAGAGATCACCGAAAAATAAGTTACATAAATGTAGAACCTCTACGGTTAAATCACTAAAAAAAGGCTAAAATGCCAATAAATGGAAAAGCTCGAAAGCACAGAACGATGTCGAAGAAATCTACAAATCTTCTCGGAAATCATGGAATCTCGCCGTAAATACCTTATCATCTCCCATCTCTGACCGACGAGGCGCAATCTTCACTGCCTCATTCTCTGGTGGTGGTGGATGAGGCCCCAGCGGCAACGAGGCCATGTGGAGTACAGCTCTGCTTAGTCTCTCTCTCTCTCTCTCTCTCTCTCTCTCTTCCCTCGCTTCTTTTCTCCCTCTCTTTCCTCTTCGTTTCCCCTCTCTCTTCAAAATATTGTAATAAATAACACAATTAAATATTAAATAATTTCGTTTTCTCTGAAATATACTGACAATTTAACACAATTACCAAAATGACCTTGAACAGGGTGACGGCTCCCTCCTTACAGTTTAATTTGACGAAAATACCCCTAACAGGGTAGAATTCTGACAAAATCTGCTTTGACTGACATGGTGACGGCTGGGTGACCCGACGGGATCCCGCAAACCAGAGAAGGGCGCTTAATCATTCGATTGGTGTCCAAAGCGTTCGTTATGTTGGAAAGATTCTAATCTGACGGAAAGAAGGTTCCTCTCGGCTCTTATTCGTGGTCCTATCAAAGTTCTGTCGTTTTCTTGTATGGTACTGCAGTGATTTGGATTAATATTAGGGGCAGTTTACGGATGCTCTGATTTGATGAGAAGGGAAAGTTTTCTAAAAGTCTACTAAATTATGAAACCACCCTTATCAGTGTAATAACTGGATAAAATGAGACCGGTGATCCTCTGTTCCGTCCAAAGAGGTTCCAGATGAGGGTAACCATGAGCCGAGCCGGTTCGGTCGGGTAACTCGGGTTTTTTGAGATAACGCCATAAGGGTTCAGATCCAGCCCGGCCCCCCGAGTGGTGGCCGGTGAAGATCGGTTTGGTTCACTTTTTTCTCTCCTAAGGCATCATTTGACTGCAGCACAATTTTTATTTGCACCTGTGTAAATATGCAGAAGAGTACAAATGGGCTGAATGAGTATAAATTGTGGTTTAGCTTCAAATTTTCTTTGCCTTGTTTTGTGACAAGTAAAGAATGAAGCGAAATGACATGCTCCCACTGTACAATCTCTATTTTCTATTTTGTATATGAGAGGATCAAGGTAGGAGGTAAAAGAGTACAATCTCTATTTTGTATAAGAGAGGATCAGGATATTTGAAAGGTGGTGCAGATTTTATATCAATTTTTTCAGGCTGTTTTTGGTTGCAATACAATTTTATTGTGGTAACACAAATGCATGGGAGTACAAATAAAAATAATGCAAATTCTGGTTTAATTGTATTTTGGGTTTTACTTTATTCTGCTTTAGGTGTTATACTCCATTTGTACCGAAATCAAACAAAATAGGGTAAATTGCATTATTATAGTTTTGTACTAGTGCAAATTTCTATCAAGTGCAGCCTTAGATGTAAATTTTGCACCTCCAACGAGTATAAATGAGACAAAAGTGCGAATTACAGTCACAAACAAATGAAATGCATAACAGAACCAGGTGCAAATTTTATATCCCATTCAGATTTGCATTGCAAAAAGTAAATGCACTAATGTAAATGCAAATTTGTTCAAAATAAATACAAGGATGCAAACCCTGTTCAGTTTTGCACTGAGAATTTTGTAGTGTCTTGTTTGGTTGTTATGGGTGCAAATATGAATCTCAGTGCTGAAACCAATTTATTTTGTATTAACCAACCTTGAGTGCAAAGTTTTGTTCCATCTTGAATACCAAAATGGATGAAATAACAAATTTTACTTTCATTTTCAATACAAAAATGCATTCTTAACAAATGCCTACAAAACCGATCCAAGAGTGCAAATTCTCTTCAATTTTGCACTTGCACTCTTACCAAATGGCAAATGCAGCCTATGTTCAAAGTTTTCAAGGGCAACCGAAAATGCAAATCGTGTATATTCAAGGTGGGGAGAGGGATAAATTTTAAAAATGTAGATGAGTAAAAGAACCATTGTTTTTTGCATTCAAGTTCATAAAATTTGCTTAGAAAATGATTTGCTTTTCTTTTTCAAACTATTGCATAGCTGTGTTTGATTGTCGTGTAAATATCACACTAGTGTTATATTACACTCTGGTCCGGTTTTGTAGTCGTTTGGATAAGGCAGAAATAACAACTGAAAATCAATGTAAAGCAACATGTAGATCGAGTTTTACATCAGTAATCGAAGGGAAATGTAAACAAGATAAAACTCTCCCCTTCATGAAGAGTGTACAATGGACTCACCGATCTGATTCCCATTTACACTCATATAAACCAATCGAAGGAAAACTCCATGGTGTAAAAAGTGTATTTACACTGTTCCAAACACAACCTAAGTTACCTCAACCAAATCTCAAATTAGACTTGTTTATGGGCCAGGCCGGGCTCTGTCTCTATATTTAGAAAATATGTTCAGGCCCAACCCAAGCCCAGCTTAACCATCGGGCCTAGGTCTTGAGCCCAAGTCCGGCCCTTATACAAAGCCCGAAGCCCAGGCCCAAGCCCAAACCCAGTAAAAATTGGAAAAATATTCTTTTTTCTTTTTTTATCCAATAAAAAACTGTTTTATTGACATTAAAAGACCTTAAAACCTAAAAAAATAATGAAAGATCTCATTATAACTTGAACAAAGAGAATAATAATAAAGAAAAAATATATATTATATAGATATATATTATATAGATATATATTATATAAAATATTTTTATTATATAATACATTATCAAGTTAGGCTTAAGCTTGGGCCAGGATTTTTGAGAAAGCCTAAGCCCAGCCCCAAAAAGGTTGGGCCTGGTGTTTTAGGCTCGAGCCCGATCTTGCGAGCCTAAAATCCTATCTAAGCCTAACTTAGATTGGGTTGGGCCGTCAAGCTACTCGACCCATGAACAGGTTTATCTCAAATTGAATAAAGAGGATTGCAAGCATTTAACCCATTATCATCATCTTCAAATAACTTATGTGCATGCTCACAAGGAAGGAAATCAAGTGGCAAACTATCTCACAAATGAAGGTTGTGCATCTAACATAGAGTCTCAGTTGGATATCCCATGGGACTTAAGCTTCATTTTGTTTTTGGATTCCTTTGGTTGTTTTTTTTTTTTTTTTTGCTCAATTATGTTAGCCTTTGTCATGCTTCCTCCATAACAAAAAAAAAAAAAAATGGAGTCGAGTTCCAACTTGGTGCCTTCCCATCTATCATCTTGCCTCCCGAGTCTAATGTTAATTGCACTATTTTCAAATATGACCAAGTTTCTAAGGAACTTTTAATAATTTTTACAATACAAGAATAATAATAATTAATTTCAGCAAAGGGTTGTTTAGAGGTGTAAATCGGGTCATGCCGCCCGTGGCCCAACATAATTTTGGACTGGCCTGACATGGCTCGGCATGGCCTGCGGGCCAGTAGTGGGCCAAGCCCCAATAGTTATAAACAACTATATAGGGGGTATTTATGTATTTTGACTTGGGGCAAAATGAGAAAATGCCCCCAATAGATATATAACAACTAGTTTGGGGGGCATTTTGGGTAAAGTGATCAATGACTTTACAATGACCAAAATACCCCTTCCAACAACTAAAAAACGACTAGTTTTTAAGGTACTTTGGGCAATTGAATTATTTTCAATTCCTATAAATAGCCCTATCCTCCACCAGTCCCATCACATCAATTCAACAATTCTCTTCTCATAGACTCCTAGTAGAGGTATAAATCAGGTCATGCCGCCTGCAGCCCACCCGACACGTCTCGACATGACGGCACGTGGGTCGTTCCAGGCCCGACATGACCATGTGGGTCGTATTGGGCCTAGGGTTTTAGGTCCGCAGCCCTGCCCAACATGGCCCAGCACGACCTATATATATTATTTATATTATATATATATATATAATATTTATATATAGTATATAATATATTAATAAAACAAATAATATATTAGTTTATTTTACTATTGTATAAATAAATAATTATATACACCAAAATTCATATAAAATTAAAATTTGAAGTTTTTTTCAAAATTTTTAAATAAATAGCTTTGGCCTAATCCACGGTTTGGCCCACCCCACAGGCCCGCATGGGCTTAGGATGTGGGCCGTGTTGGGCCACCCCCAAGTTATCCCAAGGGAGGGTGGCACACCCCGTAGGTCACCCGCGAACCTGATTTACACCTCTATCTTTTAGGCTCTCATACTCTCAGGCACTCTCAATACTCTCTCTCTACTCTTCAATTCCAAAGTCTTGACTACTTTCTAATTTCAACAAGAAGGCTCTCAAGTATCTTAAGTTAGCAATTTGGGAGGCTTGGAGGCTTCAACTGTTAAAATCAAGTTGAGATTCTGAATCGATAATCCATGTGAGTTCAATTAAATTAAGTTTTACTTTTTAGAATTAAAAAAAAAAATAGTCAGCTCCTCATAAAACCAAACATAAATTGGGCATGGGGGTTTTGGTACTTTTAAATATTCATAAGAAAAAATGAGGCAAGAGTTGGCAAAATATATTGTCTATGCTAAACAACCATTTTTATCAATTGAGGATAGTAAACTTGAAATTTTTTTATGTAATTATGTAAATCCTCAATTTAAAAAAAGTTTCTAGAAATACTATT
This sequence comes from Nelumbo lutea, assembly GCF_056320005.1. Taxonomy (NCBI): domain Eukaryota; kingdom Viridiplantae; phylum Streptophyta; class Magnoliopsida; order Proteales; family Nelumbonaceae; genus Nelumbo; species Nelumbo lutea. Next base: position 127,726,723 of record NC_142684.1, read on the forward strand.
AGAGCATATGCTTTGAAAATCTTTTATTCAAATAAACAAAATTTAATTTCTATTTTATCAAATCTTAATTATAAAGTTGCATTTACTTCTGATATTTTATATTTGTGCTACCGATCATTTTATTGAAGAAAGCTAGTTTTTACAAAAAAGAATTTTAAGTTTTACTAGGCTTGAATGGCTACATACTAGCTTAGCTATTACTGCAAGTATTTTAAATACCTTACATGCTTATGGAATTGACAATCATTTTTTTTCTATTAGTTTTGATAACACTAGTAATAATGATTCAGCAATAAATACTTTAAAATCTCAATTAAAAGTTTAAACCATGTTTAAACAAAAAATTATTTCATATTAGATGTGCATGTCACATCTTAAATTTATGTATTCAAGATGCTTTAAATATTATTTCTCATTATGTTTCTAAAATTAGAAATTGTATTATATATATTAAAAGTTCTAGAGCAAGAAAAAAATAATTTAAATATTTATGTTATACTTATGGTTTAAAATATAAATCTTTTCTATTAGATGTTCAACATAGATGGAATTCTACCTATTTTATGTTAGAAAGTTGTATTCCCTACAAACAAATTCTTACTAATTTTTATAATGCAAAAATTCCTCATGATATTATACTGGGAAATGACAACTTGTATAAGAGATTTTTTGCACAATTTTTTATGATAAAACTAATGAATTTTTGGGTTTTATTACCCAATTAGTTGTCTTTTAGTTAATCAATTATTCATGATTAGTGAATTTTTTCAAAATATAGAAAAATCCACAATTTACAAGAATTGCTAAAGTGATGAAAATTAAATTTTTTGCATAATTTTTTATGATAAAACTAATGAATTTTTGGGTGTTTATTACCCAATTAGTTATCTTTTAGTTAATCAATTATTCATGATTAGTGAATGTTTTTCAAAATATAGAAAAATCCACAGTTTACAAGAATTGCTTAAGTGGTGAAAAATAAATTTAAAAAACATTGGGAGAACATTTCTCCTCTTTATTGTTTACCTATAATATTAGATCCTGGGATTAGGAAAGATAGTTTAGATATTTTACTTTAATCATATTGTGAAAATATGAATGTTAAAATTGGAAATCAAAAAGAAAATATTAATAATTTATTTTTTTAAATGTATAGCTTATATGAATATGCAATGATAGGGGCCATAGGGCATAAAAAATATACAACTTGTACATGTGCAATTTTCACTTCTAAAACAACTAGTTCCAATAGTGGAAAAGATAGAGTTTGGTCTCTTATAAGTAGGAGGCAAAAATCTGCTACCACCTCATCAATAAGTTTATTTACTAAACTTAATTTTTATGTACAAGCAAATTTTTCTAGTTGAAATGATTCCTTCAACTTGGAAGGAATAAATAATTTTGATATTTTAGTCTGATGGAGTGGAGATACAAAAAATTATTCGAACCTTGCTTCCATGGCACGTGATTTACTAACTCCTTTGGTGTCTATAATTCCATTAAAGTCTTTTGTAAGTGCAGGTACTAGGGTGCTGGATGACAAGAGAAGTTGCATGAATAATAAAAGTTTGGAGATGTCCATCTATTTCAAAGATTGGCTGAATGTTGATGATAGATTATAAGACAAAGGAGGGCATGACACTACATCTAATGATTCACCTAAAGCGGTTGATCAAAATCAAGATGGAGATGAAGGTGAAACTTGAAGAAAAACGATGAAGACTACTTTTTTGTATACTCAATAATTTTGTAGCATTTTTTAAAATTATTTTAAATTTTGTTATTCAATTTTATTTAAATTATTTGTTATTTTTTCAATAACATAATTTTTTATTTTGAATTTGTAATTGTATTATATTTTTTATATTTTATTCAATTTTGTTAAGTATTTTTGACAATTGTATTTCCAAATTTAAATAAAATAAAATTCCTATTTTTTCCAATTTTTTGTCCATTTTGTATTTTGTTAAGTATTTTTTTATTTCTTTGTTAGAATTTTTATTTTTTCAAAATTTTCCAAAGCAAGGTTAAGTATTTTAGTTTTACTTATTGAAAATTAAAAAAAATCAAAATGACAAAAAAACAAATAAAAAATTCTTGCCTGGTTCAGCCTAGGCCAAGGCCTGACTCATAGCTTAGCCTAGCACGACACAGCACAGGCCCACACGGGCTCGAGCTAACGTCCCAACTTATCCCACGGGAGGGAAGCACAACCCGACATGACTCGCTCTTTGTGTAGGCCACAGGCGGGCCATGTCGTGCCAATCCAACATGACCCGATTTACACCTCTAGGAATGTTCATCAAACCAATGAAATCGACCAACCCAACCCAACTCCATTTGAGTTGGTAGTTTTCTACTATTTCCAATTGGCTTTGGTTCAATAATTTCCCAACCCGACCAAGTTGGCTCAATTTCAGTTTGACCATTTGTAAATCGACCAAAACCAAACCAACTAGGTTGGTTCAACAAATTCTCATATTTCTTAGTGTAAAATATTTTATATCATAAATTTAATTTTTTAATAAAATCACTGTAGTTTTAAAACCTAAATTTAAAATTTAAATTTACTTTTTTTTTTAAGTTTAAATCTTTTGAACCAACCGACCAAATAGAAAATCGACCAAACTGATACAACCCAAGTTGGCCGATTTTCACTAATGGTCAGTCGGTTTTGGGTGACTAACTTTCCAACTTGACCAAGTCGATTTATTTGGCCAAACAACCTACAACCAAACTGAACCGACTCGTGAACACTCCTAATATCAACTAAAATAATAGTTTAATTCCTAATAAATAACAATAGTTTAATCTCCAATAATTTTTGAAAATTTATAATAAAAATTCACAATTATTGAAAATACAATAGACAACCCAGTTCGTTCCTGCCTCGTTGCCATTCCTAGAATCCTCTAACAAGAGGCACAAAAAATGTCCAAAATACCCATGCAGTTATTATTGAGTTTGGTTTTTATAGAAAAATAATACAAACTTTATGAACAACAAAAGAAAACAAGAGGGTTCAAAGTTGCAGCTTTACCTTTGAGCGATTGATATGAAGGGTAAATTTGGAAAATAGATCAATTTTAGAAAAGCAATGGGAAGGGTTTGGGTACATAGGGATTGATATGAAGTGAATTTGGAATATAAATATTTTGGTCAAAATTAATAATATGGGTATTTTGGACATTTTCATGCCTCTTGTTATAGGATTCTAATAGAGGAGGGTATAATTGCAATTGTATTGGAAAGTTCAGGAGAAGTAATTGCAATTACCAATCTTCAAGGAAGATTTCAGCAATGATGAAAAACTTTAGGGCAGGTTTTAGCAATTTAGCCAAAAAAGAACTACAAAAGAAGCAAATATTATTTTTTTAGGCAAATTAGCTACACAACTAGCGTAGCATTTCAAGCTCCCAATCTGAATGAAGATAAGATCCATTCCAAATCAAAACTACAACCAGCCAAGACCTTATCAGTAACCTAACTGGCACTTGATCAGGATAGGCTACAAACAGACATGTACAATAGGCTAAGTAGATCATGGATGTTGGTACATCTTGTAATTGTATAGATAGCTGATGTGTGTTATTATGCCTTGTTTGTAAAAAAAATAAATAAATGAACCAAAGTCCCTTAAGCAAGTGATAGGTGGAAGAAGGTGCACTAATTACAATAAAAGCTTAAAATAGGAATTGACAAAATATTTAGATGAACTCCGGTAGGACTATCTGACCTAATAATAAAAACAACTAAAGGAAAGGACTAACTTGTTTACTCTCTCCTCCTTTCTCTTCAGTTGGAGCTTTTCCTTCCTACATGAATGGTGGATTTAGAGCACATGAGGCCCATTTCTCTTCGAATGGCTAAAATGGAATAGATAAGCAATGAAGACGAATAAAAACAGTGGGAAAAGTTTTATGTTGGAAACTTGGATATGATGCCACGACTATTTTAGTCCTTAGAAGGATTAGAATTTATAAATCTACACCCATGAGGCCCAGCTTACGTTGAAAGATAATTGAGGAAAGAGTATAAAAGTTCATTAAGGCTGTATTTGGTTTCAATGCAAATAAATTTGCACCGATGAAAAATCATGGCAGTATAAATTCTGACTTATTCTCTTGTTTCAAATTTTAATTTATTTTGTTTAATTACAGTACAAATAAAATAAGTCAAGACATAGAGCAAAACAAAATAAAATTAAATAAGAATTTGCATTTTTTACATTTATACTCCCATATATGTGTACTAATGCAAATAAATTTGCATTACAACCAAACACAGCCTAAAGAAATTAGGTCAAGAGTTAATTTGTGGGGAATACGAAGTTTTGAGGCACCTCTCTCTCAGACAAGTTACCTTCAATTAAACCCTAGTAAGAATGAGAACCAACTAAAACAAGGCAAGAAATCATAAAAAAAAAAAGAAACCTTTAATGTATTAATTTGGGATGAAACAAGAATAGAGAAAAGGTGCCCAAAGAAAATAAAAAAGTGAAGAAGCACCTTTCTATCTGCGGTTCAATCTCCTACCCTACTATCGTGGGATCAGGGAATGATGATTAATTGATCACAAGTCACAGGCGGGAGTTTGGATTTCCTCCTCGCACCCATGTCAATATTTGCAATCATGATTTGTCAACATCTACCTACCGTAAATATAAAAAAAAAAAGAAAACAAACGAGTACAGGAGATGTTCCCACGTGGAGACTGATTCTGCTCCTTGGCGCCTCACAGATGCCTCACACCCATCTTATCATGTATTGGGAATATCTCCCATACTTATTAGTTATTATTCACGGGAGATGTTGCCAATGCACTGTGAGAAATAAATCCCGTTTCCCATGTTCTGTGAGGTGGATGTGGCTGTATGTATATGTGTGTGTGATTTCCGGGTCTGCTATATGGTAATGTTAATAAACTATACAACATTCTGTGAACTATCTATTTTAAGCTATATATACATAATGCTTCATTCCTCTTCTCAAATCTCCAATTCAAGCATAAATTGGAGGAATGACTCTGTCTATCCTTCTAATTTCAAATGTTTTATATGCATTTGATGCAAGCAAATTTTCCATAAAAATGATTAATGGGTTATTTGCTTGCATTAAAATGCAAGTAAAACTACGGCTATCAATGAATCGGGTCTGGTTCAAAACATGTTAGATCCATCCCGAACGGTATTGAACCAGACCCGTAATGATAATCACCAAAAGGAAAAAAACAATTTGCGAATGGTCATTACACATTTTGCTAATCAACAGAAGGGGAGGATTTTTTTTTTTTTCGTTAACTAGTAGTTACAAATTTCCTAAACCAAAACAATTTCTTTGGAGAAAAGAAATTAAGGCCTCGTTTGGTTTGTAGGAATAAGGATTTGGAATCGGAATGGATTATTTCAATTCAACTGATTGATTTGACAGAATCGGAATTTCATTTTCATTCCCATTCCTGCTAGAATGACATTTCCCATTTGAGGGAATGGCCATTCTCTGTCCCTCCTTTGGGAATAAAATCACATTCCCACTTATTTCAATTCTCATTTCCATTCCTGTCTGAACTAAACAGAATATGGAAATAGACCATTCCGATTCCAATTCCAAAGAATTTCAATTTCGATTTTGACTGTAAACCAAACGGACCCTAAGCATATATTAATGTCTAAAGAATTGCAACTGGATTTGTGAGCAAACCAGAAATTAAGGCATGAGACTCCGGAAGTTGTAAGTACAATGTTTCTTGAAATTATAGTTATTGAGCAAGAATTATAATTTGGGCCATTTATGAGATTCTTCTCAAATCCAATTATAGTCATTTGAATTTCGAACTTGTTTTGCATTCGATGTGCATCTGTTTGAATGTTGTGGCCCAAATCCAATCATTCTGTTTTTTAGAAGGCCCAAATTAATTCATTAACATGCTTTACATCTCTTGTACGATGGTATCGAGGAGGAAATCAGGAACTTGAGATCAAGTTTTAACTCTTGTACAAGTAATAGCAAATTTAGCCAATTTATGTGTAGCCATGTTAATTCCTCTAGGAATGTGATAAACCGAATAGCTTGAGAAACAACACAGCAGTTGTTTTGCAGTCAGCGACTAAGACGCTAATAGACCACGGTGGATCCAACAAATCCACCAACAAACATTTGATTAAAGTGAGGGCGTCGCTCTCAACTTTAATACGAGAAAAACCAACCTCTAAAGCTAGTTTCAAAACTTCCACCAAAGCCAGAGTTTTAGCAATCAATGGGCTTTCTTTTTGGAAGGGAGTTGCTCTAGCAAAAAGTTCTCCAGCACTGTTGCGAAGGGTCATACCACCACCAGAAGAGATGGTACCTACAACACCATCAATGTTGAGTTTCACCGCTCCTGCTGGTGGTTTTAACCACCTAGTTCAGTTGACAATTAAAGGGGAGTGAGGCAAGTTGTGTATTTTGGATAATCATATTTGCAAATATCTGAGCCCGGTTGATAATTGAAGGTGGGTGAAAAATTGAACCCTTAAAAACCAACTCATTGCGTGCTGTCCAAATGAACCATAATAGGCTTTCGCTTCTTAGGAAAACATAATTTTCACCATTTTGTTCCTTGTCCAACTCCAACCATCGTTCTATCCAGTTAATGAGGTGGCCTACATCATTGTTTATATGAATATTCAAGCTGGAGCCAAACCAGATACAACCGACCATCTCACAACCAAAGAATAAGTGCTGAAGAGATTAATTTTAGTGGGTAGGAGATTAGAAACACTCTTCCAAATGAAAAGTAGGATATTTGGTGGCAGTAACTTGGTCCTCCAAAATGAATTCCAACTTATGTTTTGAATCAACAAGTCACTGTTAGAAGATGAAGGAAGTTCATTTACCGCTGGGCGCAGGGAGCCAAACTAATTTATCATCAAAATGAGCTTCCTGAGCAGGCAACCGAATTGAGAGAATTGATTGGATTGTGCCATTCATGATGTGATGCGGGTCTCGTTGTACCATAACACCCAATAAATCCACTAATCGTATAAAAGTATAAATAATTTTTCACAAGATCTAGTTGCCATCCATCCTAATTATGCAATTTCTATTATGCCTTTTCAGTATCATAGTCTGACTCTATTTGAAATTCCGTCCTTAATTTTATTCTCCTTGCCATGACCCATGAGACACAAGAATAGAATGAATAGTTATCTAGTAAGGATTTTCAGGAATTAATATATACTAGTAAAAGTGTATGTGTGGTGCACATGACAATATCAAATGATGATGATGATAGTAATAGTCAACAACCAAATGACCTTAATGGTTGAACCATTAGTCTATTTAACCAAGAAAATGGATTATGATTAAGACATTAATTCATTTTTTTCTTTGTATTTTAGACATTTCTATCTTTACTAACAATAATTCTTATTTTTCAAACATATTTTTGTTTATATGAAGAATATATAATATTAATGCATGTTTAAATTTTCTATAAAATTTATAAAAAATTATATATTTTTATTTTTTTATTATTTAATTTATGAGATAATAAAAATTACATATGTACCAAGAGGAAATGCAATTCCAATATATTGTTTGAATATTGGTTTTTAATATTGTGGTTGAATCAATTATATATATATATATAATATGTTATTTATATTGCAATTTTGTTAACTTCTTATATGATGAAAATGGTTGAAAAAATACTTATATTTTTTTGTTTTTATTTATTTCAACTATTATATTTTCTTTTCCTTTTAATAATTTATTATCTTTTTTAAATTCAATCGGATCGTATTAGATTTGGATATCCAACATCTTGATCGGATTTAAATTTGAATCAATATTTATGAGATTTGATCAGATCTTTAGATCAAATCGAATTCGAATATACCTTGATTCAAATCTGATCTGATCTGTTTGCATCCCTACCAAATCACTTTCCTACAATGCAAGGTTCAAAGTATCGACACGGTTGATACATATCATTTTGGGATCCCTCTGATATGCCCCTATAGTGGGTGTATAGGGGTCTGACCGGTTCTGGGGGTGGAAGAGCTATAAATCGTCCCCCCTGAATCGATTTTGAAAAAAATAAAAAAAAAGTAAAAACAAAGGTATCGATTCGCCTGATGGCGTATCAGGCATATCAATATTTTGAACATTGCTACAATGACCTAACTAATTAAATCATTGAACCATTTGATATGGTTAGTGGGGTCATGTGTTAGACATTAATTCTTTTTATTTTTTATCCTAATTTTTATCTCATTTATATTATTAATGAAAATGATTCTCATTAATCACACTTTTTTATATGATGAATATATAATATTATAGAATGTACCCAAAATTATCAATAAATTTCTACATTTTCTGGAATTTTATGTATTTTATTATTTAATAATAACATCATGTGTTGATCCATTTGACATGGATAATTGAACCGCTAACCCACCACTTGGATGGAAAAACCTTTTTTTCTTTTTCTGTTTGATTTTAAATCATGTATTACATTTTCATCATCAATAAATGTAATTCTTATTTTCACATTTATTTTTGCATGTAGCAGTATCAAATGATGATGATGATAATAATTAGCAACCAAAGGACCTTACTGGTTGAACCGTTAACCTATTTAACGAGGAAAATGGACTATAATTAAGACATTAATTTATTTTTTCCGTTGTATTTTAGCCATTTCTCTATCTTTACTAACAATAATTCTTGTTTCTTCAAATGTACTTTTGTTTAATATGAAGAATATATAATACTGATATATGTTCAATATTTTTATAAAATTGATGGAAACAATTGAAAAAATACTTATATTTTTTGTTTTTCTTATTTCAACTTTAATATTTTTCTTTTTCTTTTAATAATTTATTATATTTTTGAAAAATTAAGTCAGATCATATTAGATTTGAATATTTAACATTTTGGTCGGATTCGGATTCGAATCAATATTTATGAGGTCCGGTCGAATCTTTGGATCAGATCAGATTTGGCATGATCTGCTTGCATCCTCACCAAATCACTTGCATATGATGACCTAGCTGATTAAATTATTAAACCATTTGACATGGTTAGTCGGGTCGTGTTAGACATTAATGCCCTTTATTTTTTATCCTAATTTTTATCCCATTTCTATCATTACTGAAAATAATTCTCATTAATGACACTTTTTTATATGATGAATATATAATATTATAGAATGTACCCAAAATTATCGATAATTTTTTACATTTTTTAGAATTTTATGTATTTTATTATTTAATAATAATATCCATTTGGCATGGATAGTTTAACCACTAACCTACCACTTGGATGGAAAAATCACTTTGCTTTTTTGGTTGATTTTAAATCATGTAATTCATTTTCATCATCAATAAAAGCAATTCTTATTTTCACATTTATTTTTTTAATATGATGAATATATAACAATAGAATTGTATCAAAATGATTTATACACAACTTATATTTTTCTTTAAACTATATATTATATATATATATATATATATATATATATATATATATATATATATATATATATATATATATATATATATATATATGTTTGTGTATGTCTGTGTGTGTGTATTTAATATTTGTTACTTAGCTATGACATCATAGATTGATCCATTTGACTCGAAATGTTAGATAATTGACCTACCTACCATTTAGGTATGGAAATAGTTTTATTTTCAAAATGGTTTTAAATTTTGCATTATATTTATATCATTGATAAAATAATTATTTATCATACTTATTTTTGTTTATATTATTAGTATATAATATTATAGATGTACCCAAAATTGTTTCAATTTTTATGTACTGTTCTATTTAAAAAAAAATATTTTTAATTATACATCATGGGTTAACCTAATTGACCTGAAAGGTTAAACCACTAACCAACCCCTTAGTTAGGAAGATGGTTTAATTTCTCATCGGTTTTAAGTTGTATATTTGATGTCCATCATTAATAAAATTATGTTTATTTTATCATAGTTATTTATTAATATGACAATAATAGAAATGTGTCCAATTTTTTATAAAATTTCTTTTTTTTCTATATTTTTTATATTTCTAAATTTGAATTATTTATATATGACATCATGAAATTATCCATTTGATCCAAATGGTTGAAGTACTTACCCATGACCTAGATGGAAAATATGATTTCATTTTTAGGTTCAAATGTAATATTTCATTTTATTAATAATTATTATGTATGGATTTATTAGTGGAATTTAATGATAATAAACAAAAGTATTTTTTATATCTAAATTTGTATTATTTATTTACAACATCATGAAATTATCCATTTAACCCAAATGCTTGAACAACTTACCACCACTTAGATGAAAAATATGATTTCATTTCTATGTTTATTTTAAAAATATAAAATTGCATTCTATTAATAATTATTGTATATGGATTTATTAGTGGAATTTAATGGTGATAAACAAAAGTATAAATGTTGGATCCAATGAGAGAATGTGATTTATTTAATGACTTGAATGTGGGACTCAATGTACTTAATGGTATTATTTTAATTACATTTTCTGCCATTCCAATGGAGATGAATTAAATTTAAGAAGAGGTGTATTTCAGTAAAGAAAAAATTCCCAAGCCAATACCTCCTAATAAGTATGAATGAGCTAAATTCAAGAGGAGGGGTAGCTGTTGAGAGGTTAGATCAGAGGCGGACATTTTGAGGATGCCTCTGAAACAATCATCAAAATGCTCAACTTGAACCTGTATTCTGAGAATTTGGACAGGGCAGCCGTGCTGCAGGGATTAAGAAAAGGGATTCAACAATCTGGAAATATCGAGCCTTATCTCAAGCTTTGCAAGTGCCTCTCTGATGCAGATCTCTTCGGACCTTTGTCTTGTTTATCTGTATAAGAACGGCTATAAGCTTTAGATTATAAAAACGCTGTGAAAAGTCCGATGGAAAGTTGAGGTCATATTCATGTTTCTAATCAAGTAGGGCTGGGTGGATGTAGGTCTCTCACACACAGATTTTCTCCTGGCATTTCTCTGTAAACTTGTATAGATAATGAGGATGAATGCAGAGTGGCAGTAAACATCGAGCATATCAGTTTGAACAGAGTAGCTAGTCAGGGAATTACACTTCTCTGGATGTTACTACCGTATGCATAATTAACCCTTTAGCTAACAAAGAGCTATTGCATTCTTTAGCTAACACTAACAGGGTCATAGGATCCCGCAGCGGCGTCGTAGGTGGAATTGTCTAGCCAGCTTCCTTAATTGGTCACGTAAGAGATCGAACGCAACGCTTTCCTCCGGTTTTGATGGGAAAAAAAACTCAGTGATATGAATGGCTTGTCAAAAGGAGGAACAAGTTGAAGGATCAAGCATGCACACTATGATTTAGGTTTTTATTTGATTTAATTAAACAAATCTAAGAAATTAAAGGAGCAATAGGTACGAGAAGAAAAGAAAGAGAGTCCTTGACTCCTAAGTTATCTCTGTAAATATTTATGGTCCTACAGTACTGAATCATGGGCTATATGAATTAATATTTTGATTGATTTCTAATCTGCGCTAATTTCATAATAATTAATATATAAGAATCTAATTGACAAGACGGGGAATAACAGTGGCTGTAAAGATGTTGGCGAGGATCTGGTAAGTGGCTTGAGTTGGATGAACGCATCCCAGAACACGAATTTTGAGGGATCAGAGCATACCGGCGTAGCCGCGTTGCACATACCACCCATCTCCACCAGTCCCGTACCGCAGCAGCCTCGCATTGTTTCCACAAACCCTACAAAATAAAAATTTTGAACCATTATTGACTTATTGTTAGAAAACAAAATAACACTGCGGTCACGACGTTCGTCAAAACAGTACGCACGTAGTGCATGTGTCCTCAGAACTCAGAACTCACCTTATAGTTTTTATTTTTCTTTATTTTAATTATTATATTTTATTTTCCTTTTTTTTTTAAATTAAATCGAATTGTATCAAATTTTGATATCTAACATATTGGTCGAATTTAGATTGGAATCAACATTTATGAGATCCAATCAAATCTTTGGAACTAATCAAATTTAAATATACCCTAATTCAAATTTGATCCGATCTATTTGCATCCCTACCAAACCACTTCCCTACAATGACCTAGTTAATTAAATCATTGAACCATTTGGCATGGTTAGTGGGACCATGTGTTAGACATTAATGCTCTTTATTTTTTATCCCATTTCTATCATTAGAATTTTATGTACTTTATTATTTAATAATAACATTATTTGTTGATTCATTTGGCATGGATAGTTGAACCACTAACCCACCACTTGGATGGAAAAACCCTTTTTTCTTTTTCGGTTGATTTTAAATCATGTTTTACATTTTCATCATTAATAAAAATAATTATTATTTCTGCATTTATTTTTGCATGTGGCAATAGTAAATGATGATAATGATAATAATTAGTAACCAAAGGACATTATTGCTTGAACCATTAACCTATTTAACCAAGAAAATGGACAATGGTTAAGACATTAATTCATTTTTTTTCTTGGTATTTTTTCCATTTCTATCTTTACTAACAATAATTCTCATTTTTCAAACATATTTTTGTTTAATACGAAGACTATAAAATATTAATGTATGCCATTTTTTGATAAAATTTATAAAAAAAAATTATATTTATATTTTTTATTATTTAATTTATGAGATAAAAAATTACTTATTTACCAAGAGGAAATGCAATTCCAATATATTGTTTGAATATTGGTTTTTAATATTATGGTCAAATCTATTATTTATATTATAGTATATATATTATTTATATATAATATATATTTTATTTATTATTTATTTATAAATATATTACTTATCTTGCATTTTTGTAAACTTTTTATATGATGGGAATAGTTGAAAAATACTTATATTTTTTGTTTTTTATTTCAACTGTTATATTTTTCTTTTCTTTTAATAATTTATTACTTTTTTAAAAATTAAATAGGGTCGTATCATATTTGAATATTTGACATCATGATTGGATTCGGATTTGAATCAATATTTATGAGATCCGGTCTTTGGATCAAGTCGGATTTGAATATACCATAAGTCAAATATGATCTGATTTGTTTGCATCCCTATCAAACCACTTGCCTACAATAACCTAGCTAATTAAATTATTGAACCATTTGGCATGGTTAGTCGGGTCATGTGTTAGACATTAATGCTCTTTATTTTTTATCCTAATTTTTATCCCATTTCTATCATTAATGAAAATAATTCTTAGTAATCACACATTTTTATATGATAAATATATAATATTATAGAATGTATCCAAAATTATCAACAAATTTCTACATTTTCTAGAATTTTATGTATTTTATTATTTAATAATAACATCCATTTGACATGGATAGTTTAACCACTAACCCATCACTTGGATGGAAAAACCATTTTGCCTTTTTAGTTGATTTTAAATCATGTATTCCATTTTCATCATCGATAAAAGTAATTTTTATTTTCACATTTATTTTTGTTTAATATGGTGAATATATAACAATCAAAATGCTTAATACGAAGCTTATATTTTTCTTTGAGTTTATATGTATGTATGTATGTATGCATGCATATATTTAATATTTGTTGCATAGTTATGACATCATAGACTATGCCATTTGACTCGATTAGATCATTGACCTACCTACCATCTAGATATGGAAATGGTTTCATTTTCAAATTGGTTTTAAATTTTGCATTTTATTTATATCATTGATAAAATAATTATTATTTGTCACACTTGTTTATAATATTAGTATATAATATTATAGATGTGCCCAAAATTGTTTCATATTTTTTGTACTATTCTATTTAAAAAAATATTTTTAATCATACATCACGGGTTAACCTATTTGACTTAAAAGGTTGAACCACTAAACCACCCCCTAGATAGGAAGATGGTTTAATTTCCCATTGGTTTTAAGTTGTATATTTATGACATCATGAAATTATGCATTTGACCCAAATGGTTGAACTACTTACACACCACCTAGATGAAAAATATGATTTCATTTCTATATTTATTTTAAAATAAATAAAATTTCATTCTATTAATAATAATTGTGTACGGTAGGGATGGCAATGGGGCGGGGCACCCCCCTTCCCATCCCTACCCCGTGGCTAAAATCCTTGCACCCGCCCCCGCCCCATCCCTGGTATCGGGGTAAAGATTTAACCTTCATCCCTAGCCCCGTCAGGGATGGGGAATCCCCGACATGTACCTGCCCCGTAAATGAATGCAAGGAATAGCTCTAGCATTAGGTGGATTAACAAATAAATTTAGGGGTAATAAAGTTGGAGATCCATTTTGGGTGATGTGTTAGATTGGTTATCCTGGTGCTTTTGATGCCAAATGCCAAAAAATGGCATTGGATGTGGAGCTCACACTAACTATCGGTTCCTGATATTCATGCACTTTAGGTTAGACAGTACCGAGAAACATGACCAAAGAATGACGGAAGATTGGGAAGTCTACTGCTATGGCGGCGGCGACACCCAATGTTCGACGGACGAACAAAAGAGCAAGAAAGGAAGAAACAGAGAATGAGAGAAAGTAGAACCACGACAGTCGGCGGTTCCTCTGCTACGGCAGTCAGCGATCGGTGGTTCCTTTGTACGCCTGACGATCGGCGATTCCTCTATGCTATGGATGTCGCTGCGCCTAACGATTGGCGGTTGTGCAAAGGTTGAACGAATACTCAGTTTGAATCTCTGTATGTGCGAAAGTTGAAGAAGACGAAATAGTAGTGATTAGGCAATAGGGAAACGGGCGACAACTTTGTATTCGAGACTCTCAGACTCCTAACCTAATATAGTAATAACCTACATAATACCTTATAGGGTATATATATATAAAGGTATATATGTAATTTACAACCGGGGTCGGGGTGGGTTTGGGATTTATATGCAGACCCCATCCTCGCCCCGTCCCCGGTCCAGGGCAAAAAAAAATCCCCAAACCCGACCCATCCCCATGTATGATCAAGGAAAATCCACCCTGTTCGGGGCGGGTTAGATCGGGGACCCGGTTTTGTGGGAAAAATTGCCATCCCTATGTACGGATTTATTAGTGGAATTTAATGATGATAAACAAAAATATAAGTATTGGATTCAATGAGAGAGAATGTGATTTATTTAATGACTAAATGTGGGACTTAATGAGAGGTAATTGAATGCACTTAATGGTATTCTTTTAATTATATTTTCTACCATTTCAATGGAGATGAACTAAATTGAAGAAGAGGGGTATTTTAGTAAAGAAAAATCCCAAAAGCCAATATCTCCTCATTGACACTTTTATAAGTAGTATAGATAGATAAGCCTCCTTCCTTACAAAAGGATGTAAGAACCGGTTTTTTCTTTACCTTGTTCCACCTCCCCAAATCGTTGATCTGCTTTTGAATCTGTGTTGTGTCCAGGTGCAACCACCGATACATGTCTCGATTCGGGAACTCGCTTATTTGATATGTTCCTCTCTTCTCTCCTTTTATAATTTTTGCAACTGATGAGTAAAGTAAAAAAAAAAGAGACATTAATGAGTTCAATATTGATGAGAGCAGATTTGGCCCTCCATTGACCATGCAACATGTGTCAACCGCCTTTGCCAATTGATACTTCAGCATAACGTGGATAGATGTGTATCTCTCCTAGTAAAGGGGGCGCACCTTGTAACCAGTCCAGGGCACCTCAGTAGGGTGGCTAGGAACACCTCGTCCAGGGCCCACCTGTGGTACCTCGTTGTTACCGGTCCAAGGAACCTCGAAATGAGGAGCAACCTCCTTAAGGGCATACCAATCTTTTGTACCTTGTTAGTATCGGCCAAGTGACCTTAGTGTAAGGAGCAACCTCCCTTGAGGATTTGTCAACCTAACTGAGGTCTAGGTTGCGACTACCTCCTTTGTGTGTGCATCCCGTCACTCCCGAGTCTTTCGAAAGTCAACTCTCACACTAAATGTTCTAGAGGAAATCGGATAAGGCACAAATCCTAGTCTACGTTTGCAATTACCTTTGAGACTTTCGAACCAGCCAGCCACATCCCAGAGATCTCGGATGTGATGCATGAAGTCCATGCCAAACAATGCCTATATAAAGGTCTCATTTCCAACCACAAAAAGTATGCGCAATTCAACTCTTAAACACTAGCTCTCACTCTTTAGCTCTCCAAAATCTCCACTTCACTGACTTTAAGCATCGGAGTACCCACCTCGGGTAAGGAAACCTAGACACTCTAATATTGTTTCCTTGTAGCTCGACCAGGTGACCTCATCAGCTTGACCTCCAAACTTCCATCTAGAAAGGAGTTGTTAGATCGCACATCATCAATTTGTGTTGTCTGTGAGAACCACTACTTAAAAGCCAAGTTCTCAACTCATTTAAAATTCACACTCAATGACAATCAACCTAGATGAGCCTCGTCAGCTCTATTCATGAGGTCTCCTCTACAAGTCGAGCCCTTAGCGGTTCTCATAGGAGTCGGAGGCCAACGGACTGTGCAGTTGCCCTTATGGGTCAGTCCTTTCAAGGCTCCCGTGTGAGTTGGTGACCTACAGATAGTAGAGCCGCCCTCATAGGTTGAGCTCCCCGTGGCTTATCGTAGTAGGCGACCAACGTTTCTGAGGGATAGCACAATGTAGTCATGGCATTGATCCGCCATTCAAATGCCAACAGTGGCACATGTATCAACGACGCTATCACAAGGAGGGAAGAAACTAAATGACCAGCCTAGGTGAGATTCAGTGGTTTGGCCCAGATTGTCTCCTAGCCCAATTGCAAATCCACATTACTAATCGAGCCTTCCATGGCTCTCGTGAGAGTTGGCAGCTAGTTGAATGTGGAGCTGGCCTCATAGGTCGAATCGTTCATGGTTCTCGTGAGAGTAGGAGACCCGTAGACAATAGAGCCACTCCCTCAAGGTGAGACCCTATGGTTCTAGTAGGAATGGGCGGCCAACAATTCCAGGAGCAAGTGTAGTACATGTGTGGCATTGACCTGTGAATATAGACCTAGGAGATCCAATCCCGCGTGATGGCAAAGATGCAACTGCATTTAAAGCTATTATAGAATTACCATTCACTTTGGTAGCTTGGTCAAACCGAATTCTAAGGGAAAGCCAAACCGCTTTTAGCTAAGGCCCCCTACACCGACTTTGGGATAAATCGGCAGTTCGACATCTTGGCATCGTTTTGACGGTTGAAATTGTGAGTAATCGCATTGGTGACCTGGTCAAACCAAACTCTAAGGGGAAAATAAACCACTTTCAGCATCGAGGCCCCCTAACCCAAACTTGAAACACGCCGACAACAGGTAGGCCTACCTTTGTAGGTCACCCCCCATCTATCTAGCTCGGTAGCGTTTTGACTTTGCTGCTACTACATTTAAAAATCGATCTCAAAGGGTGTCGGTATCTCATCGCTAACTTGATAAAAGAAAAGAGAAACGGAGGAAAGGAAGACTTCAGAGAGGATTTCATACAATCGATGAAGTAGAGAACAGGTCGCAACAAATTGAAGTTTTACCAAGCTCGCATGTGGAATTTTGTAGGACGAATACGCCATTTAAAAGCATGCCCTGTTTCAAATTTTGAAGAGTGGCGCTCAATTTCAAATGTTTGCCTTCGCGCTAACAAATAGCCTAGCAAGTCGGCCAATTAGTGCAGATTGATTCGACTAACGTCCAGAGTAGGTCATCTCATGCCTCATCTTCAAACAAGTTGCACCCTTCGCCGAATTGGCCTCATCTCAAGTGTGTGGAGGAAATTGATGAGGGAGGATTTGGCTCTCTGCTAACCATGAAACAACATGACAACCACCTTCGCTGCTTGACACCACAGTGCCGCATGGATAGATGTTTATCTCGCCCAATCAAGTGGATGCACCCTGGAATCAGTCTAGGGCACCTCATACACAAGTTGGGCACCTCAGCAGGGCGACTAGGATCACCTCGGCCAGGGCCAACCTATGGTACCTCATCGTTACCAGTCCAAGGGACCTCGGCATGAGGAGTGACCTCCTCGAGGGCTTGCTGACATGTGGTACCTTACCAGTACCGGTCGAAGTGACCTCGGTGTGAGGAGAAACCTCCCTCGAGGACTTGTTAACCTGACTGATGTCCAAGTGGCGACCTGCAAGGCATGCTTTCTGACCTCCTCTACGTGTGCATCCTGTCACTCCCATGTGTTCCAGAAATTAACTCCCACACTGAATGTTCCAGAGGAAATCGGATAAGGCACAAAGCCTGATCTACGTGCGCAACTACCTCCGAGGACTTCAGACCGGCTAGTTACGTCTTCCTGAAGATCTCGAATGCAGTGTGTGAAGCCCACGCCAAACAACGCCTATATAAATGTCTCATTTCCAACTTTAGAAGGTATGCGCAATTTAGCTCTCACAACTCTCTAGCTCTCTCGAAAATCTCTAATTCGTTGTATTAAGCATCAGAGTGTCCATCCCAAGTAAAGCAACCTGAACACTCCGATACTGTTTTCTTACAACTCAACCAAGGGACCTCATCGGCTTGACCTCCGAGCTGCCATCTAGCATTAGATCGTGCATCATCAATCATCAAGTATAGTATTAGAATTATTGTGTACAAAGTTGCATATTTTGATGAAGCAACGTGCAGTTGAAAGATAGCTCTTGTGCATTAGCCATTAGGAGCTTTACATCTTTCTCAAGTTTGCAATTTTTTCCCCTTTCTTCCTCTATCTTTAATTCTTTATCTGAACATGAAAAAAAAAAGAAAATGAAAAAGAAAATGAAGCTTGCACTGTTATGTTTTAATCTAGCTACTACTCGGAAAGATCCAAACATGTTAAATACCGAGTAACCAAGAAAAACTTTTTTTCCTTTATAAAATGGTCTATTCACTTGATCACTTCATTTTTGGTTCATTCATTTTCTTTTTGCTTGAATTTGTGTTCCTTTTTTATAGCTAAATAATTCCTCCTATCATTCTTTACTTTTGCTTACTTTTTTTTTTTTGTTGAAAATGATATTCATTGAAACAAAGAGAACAGAGCTACAATCAATTAGCAATAAAGGAAAAGACATAGAAGGATATAAAATACATGTTTTTTTTAAATTAACCCAAAAAATAATTATTCTTCCATCATAGTGGTAAGTAAATAATTCAACCATCTAGGTCAAATGAGTCAATTCATGATGACATAATTAAATAAAAACATTTTTAAATATAAATAAATATAAAAATATAAAATATAAAAAATTAGGCACATCTCTAATAATTTATATTAATCGTATTAAAAAAACAAGTGTGATAAATAATAATTGTTCTTATTGATGTTAGAATGAAATATAAATTTAAAACCAATCCAAGAATAAAAATGATTTTTTTTGTAGCAGGTCAACATTCATTGTTTCTTAGTAGGTTTATTTATATTCCCTGTTCGTGTCTTGCTTGTAGACCTTTCCAATTATTAGAATGAAAGTATCATTTCCTTTTTTTGGTAAACAAAGTAAAATAAAATTTAGAAAATAATAGGGTTAATTATTTAAAATACCCTTCAACTATATATAGCACCACTAAAGTTTTAAACCCTTAGTACCCCTGAATTAAAAAAAAAAATCACTTTCCATTAATTGGTGTCGTTAAATTGAACAAAAACACATTTTCCCTTAATTATATTTCAATTTTTCAAAATGTACCTTCATTAAACAAACAAGCTAAGATCGATGCACCTCTCTCTCTCTCTCTCTCTCTCCGATAAAATGGAAAGGTGCTACACAAGCCTGGGGTAATACGTCCCCAAAGGTCACAAAAACAAAAGTACCTTAATTCCCCTTCTCTTCTCTCTTTTCTTACCTTTCGATGCTGGAAAAACACACACAAACACTAAAAACTATCAACAATATGGAAAAAAAAAAAATATATATATATATATAATAAGCAGTTGTATGATCTCTCTTGACTAGATCATTAGTGCCAACGACCTTCCATTCCTTCCTTGCCCAACATCAAAGACGATGGCAACCCTAGATTTCTTCCCCCTTTTCTCAACTTGAAACTTCTCAAGCATTTGTAGCTCTTATTTTTGGTTTTTGTAGATGTTATTAATGGTAATGGTGCGCACACCACAGAGAGAGAGAGAGAGAGAGAGAGAGAGAGAGAGAGAGAGAGTTTTTCTTTTGGAACCCTTGCTTTGATTTGGCATTGAGATCTTCGTTCTAGAATTCTATAAACGATCCATTTAGGTTCCTCTCCAGTTGGAACTTTGACACTTTGTTGCTTTCTGCAATAGGATTACAAGGGCCCTTTGCCTTTAGTAAGTTTTGAATGGATGCTTGAATTCACATCTTCCCCCCACAGAATGCGCCCCAAAAATGTCCCACAGCACATCCCAACGGGAGATGTTTTCAATGCACACTGAGATGTACATGTGGGGCATTTTTGGGGCGCTTTCTGTGGAGGCAGACGTGAACTCTGGCTGCTTGTGCCCCATGTGAGGGGTGGTAATATTGTTAGGAAGTGGTAGAGAGAATTTGAAGGATGTAGATAAGAGGAATGGGCAGAGAAGGTAAGATTTTTTCTTCTTTTTTAGGGACAATTCCCGATTAGTACCTGTACTTTGGGCCTAGTGCCACTTTGGTCCCCAAACTTTAAAATGTGGCAATTCAGTACCTGAACTTTCAAAATGTGTCAATCCATTATCTACCATTAACCAACTGTTAACCAGTTGTTAAATGGCATTTGAAAAAGACACAAATGCCCTCTGAGTGTCATCTAATTTTCTTTATCAACCATTCAAACATTGACAAAAAATTAACAGCCCTAAATCATTGCCTCTTTTATTCAAGAAAGTTGGGGTCTAGAATGCCCAACATGACCCCAACTTTCTTGAATAGAAGTAGCAAGGATTTGGAATTGTTAATTTTTTGTTAATAGTTAGATGGTTGATAAAGAAAATTAGATGACATTCGAAGGGCATTTTTGTTTTTTTCAAATACCATTTGACGGCTGGTTAACAGTTGATTAACGGTAGGGATCGACACGTTTTGAAAGTTTGAGTATTAAATTGTCACATTTTAAAGTTCGGGGACCAAAATGGCACTAGACCCAAAGTATAGAATAGTAATCGGAAATTTTCCCTTTTTTTATGACTTGTCTCCATATAATATTGCCTAAAAGTAAGTTGTCCGACAGGTCAAGGTAACTGAGGTATGGAAGTAATCTGATAAAACGGAAAATTTGACCAAAGAGTTTATTTCTACTGAGCTCCAAAGAATTTAGTGCTTTCTAGGAAATTATCTTCGATGGAAGCTCTCCAAACTGATGGTGCCTTTTGCTGTAATGACATATTTTTGAAAATTTAAAGAATAGTCAAGGATGGAAGTCTTTTCTCTTGCAACCTATAGAGTTGTAAACCTGCTTAAGTAGGCCAGTTTATGTAAAGAGACTAGGGGTGAGCATTCGGTTTATTTAGTTAAAAATCGAATTGAATAAACCAAAATTAAAAATGAAAACCGAACCAAAAACCGAAATAATTGAACCAAAATTTTTGGTTATTTCGGTTAAAAACCGAATTTAATTAATATATACATAATATTATATATTATAACCTATCATATATTATAATAAATATTATGAAATTTAATTTCATTATAATACATTATATATAAAATATTAATATATAACATATATAACATATTGTATATTAAATATTATATTGTATATTATATATTATATAATATATAATAAATCCTAGTTAATTCAGTTTTTTTGGTTAACCAAATTTCTAAATCTGAAAACCAAATTACCCAAAAACCGAATTACATAAAAACCCAACTAAAAATTTCTGTTCGATAATTCAGTTTTAACCGAATAATGTTCACCCCTAAAATAGACCCAAGTTCTAACAAGAAAAGGGAAGACTCCTTGGTTTGAACTTGTTGTACAAACAGAAATTATAAAGGAATGGAGCTTATTGTTCAGCGCTTTCCAAACCCTGAGTGCAGCAGTGTTGCAGAACCAATACCAAAAGTTGATATGAAACTGAAGATTGCAAAAAGTCGTATCACTTGGTTGCTCTCCTAACCTTCTTAAAACCGCATTTGCCCCTATGGTGTAGCCAAGTGATTGCAAATCAATTTCCAAATTAAAATAGCCCACAAGCTTCTAGTACTCGTGCACTCACTTGTTAGACCTCCACGAATCACCAATGGAAGATGCTCACACACTAGAAATCTGTGCCAAAAATTATGGTTGGTTGCTACTTAGAATATATCCTTGTGGTGTTCTCTTCTTCAACCCCTTAGCCAACACGAGGATTAAACTTTCAGATTTACCCACGCCTCACCAGTTTCAAGTGAGTTGAGATTTTCTGCCAACAACATTCCAACCTCTACCAACTTGACCTAACACGGTGCATCTTACCATAAAACTGTGACAGTGTGACCCATTATAAAAGTGGGATCCGCCATGTATGAAATGTGTGATGTAAGATCATGTTGGTAGAAGGTTGAAATGTCTTTGTTGGCAGGTGATTCGGACTTGTTTCAAGTAGCCACCTTCTCATCTCCACCTACATCTTCTGAGTGTATTTTTTTTCGGTGCTAATTCTCTTAAACCCGGCTTAATTCATATATTTTTCATTCGTCGTGGTGAAGACAACTGGATCTTTTATGAAGATCTACCAAACAATATGCCATTCTACAAAT
This sequence comes from Nelumbo lutea, assembly GCF_056320005.1. Lineage (NCBI taxonomy): Eukaryota > Viridiplantae > Streptophyta > Magnoliopsida > Proteales > Nelumbonaceae > Nelumbo > Nelumbo lutea. Next base: position 127,749,431 of record NC_142684.1, read on the forward strand.
CCGTGACCAATCCTGTTTTCTACAAGGGACTCTTTTACTGCCTTGCTATCCTTGAACCCAAGAAAGAACATGGAGGGTAGTCATAATCGGACTGTTTTGGGCAGACCCAAAACACCAATTCGTTTACAAACCTATCAGATGCTTTTAGTGGAATGTGATGGATATCTTTTATCAGTGCTACTTGGCCAAGGAGGTGAATGAGTAGTGTTTAAGCTAGACTATTGTAAGATGAAGGTATGGAAGTGAAATTTTTTAAAGAAGATCAAATGCTATTTGTTAGCACCCGGACGTTTCTGTCAAGAAAGTGGCAAGGGGAATGACCGACCAAAATTTGATCACATTGATGGTAGAAGCAACACCCACGAATGTAGTATGTATTACTATTTAAATAAATACTGGGAAGTACTACACTTTCGGAAGTGATTATTCCAGCAAGGGTTTATATCATTCTATGGCATAAAAGAGAGGGTAGACTGTACATGGATTGAACCCAATTGTGTGACACCATCAGAAGAGGAACTCAATTGGGTTGTAATTCCTGGCCAGTAGCGCTATCTCAATTTACAACTTTTGTTATTTATTTATTTTTTTTCTCCATACATTATAATTACTTTCTTTCTATAGTTTGATTTGTTAGGAATTTAAGTTTATAATTCTATTTCACCATTCAAAGAATACAATATTATAGTTTGAGAGAGGCCCGTTTCACAAAATATTTTTTATTTTGTCACCTGCACCCCACAACGTCCCACAGCACATCCCGCCATGTATTGGGAACATCTCCTAATGATGACATCATCGGTTTTGATACTATCATCGGGAGATGTTCCTAATACACGGAGGGGATGTGCTGTAAGACGTTGTGGGGCGCCAGCTGTGAACTCTTATGTACAAGGTAAATTAGAAAAAAAAAAAAAAAGAAGAAATAATGAATGAGACATTGAGACCTTAGTCCTCCATAATGTAATATAGGTCACAATAAAATTCAATTTGAAAACTTGTTTGAAAAAAAAAAAAAAAATCTGAGCGAATCCAGATACGAATTTCCTTCCGCTACAAGAATTATGATTACTTATTAATTATTATTAGCCCGTGCAACTTGGAAATAGTTGCATGGGAAGTAGCAGCACCAATCTCTGCAACCTACAACAATAAAATAAGAGATCTAGAAAAGAATGTAGAAAGGTCAGGGACTTCTTTTCATTTTATGTGATGGATTTTGAAGCATCTAAAATATAAACACGACACTATCATGAACTCTGGACTTCTGGTTCTGAGCCACACATTCAGATATCCACATTAGGTTCCTTATCTCCTGCTCTCTTAACCTCATGTATGCAAAGAAAACACCATAATGGAACTGAAAATCAAAACGAAAACAAATCATCATTCTTCATATTGAAAACAGTGGTAGAAAATAAGGTAAAAAAGTAAACGTTAAGCACCTTTTACCATAAATGGACTAGTTGGTAGATTTATTAATGTAGTTTCATCTCTTGAAACACTTTTGGCTCAACAAATTGACCAACCAACCTCTCAAAGAACCATTCAACCTAAAAGCTTAAGCTGTTAGGTGAGGTCCTTGAATAGGTTGATATTCTCTAACACGCCCCCTCACATGAAAGCCCATTGGGCTTGAAGTGTGAACAAGCACAGGCCCACTCATACCTTGTGGTGAAACTTAATTAATTATATAATGGGGGTAATGAGGATCGAACACTAGACCACTTGGTCAAAGTGGCTCTGATCGCTGTTTTCAAAACCAGACCGGACTAGACAGTCGGACCGGAAAAACCAGGAACCGGTCACCTGACCGGTTCCGTTTTCCTCCAAAACCGCTTTTTCCCCCAAAACTGTTGATTTTGGTCAGCAAACCGCTGAACCGGCCGGTTAACCGTTCGAACGGTTTTGACCATTTTCCAATTTTTTAATTTTTTAATTCAAATTAGTAACCAAACCCCTGACCGGTTCGTTTTTAAAAACCATGGCTCTGATACCATCTCAAAGAACCATTGAACCTAAAAGCTTAAGCTGTTAGGTGAGGTCCTTGAATAGGTTGATATTCTCTAACACAACCTGTGGATTTTTGAGCTTGTAAAGTAAGAAACTGGTTTCATGGTGTATGTACCTGTTGTTCGAAGGCCAAGCAGAGCCTTTTCACCTCCTCTTCATAAAATGCTTTGTCTAGCATTTGACTCTCTCCATAAGACAACTTGGCAAAAATAGACTGGTAAGCAGGATATTTCTCCAGGGCAGCACGTACCTACACAGAAATCCAATCCATAAAAGGCTATGAGTAATTGAGTAAAAGCACATTGAATTGAATATCAGAAAGAAGGATGAGGAAATGTGAGGACTATACATTTAGAAAATAGAAATCAATAACATTATTGGGCTTCGTGTCAAAATAATTAGGTTTTATGGTTGCATTTGTATTAAATTTATCCAGGTTATTCTTCAAGAAAAAATACCACTATAGTTAGAGACAGGATATTTGTGGTTCTCAGATTCAACAAAACAAGAAGCCAACGATAGAGTTTAGTCCTTTCGCAAGGATTAACATTTTGAGTATGGAGCATAGTTGTCACTTAAGTCATGAAAACACATCCTCATAGTTAAAAGTTTCTTCTTATATACATTACAAGTCAATGATTCATAATTGACCAGACAAGTAATGCACAATGCCGACTAACAGTTAAGTCCAACTTAAGAAAGCAGTCATGGTTGTTAAAATTAAGTCATGAAATCGCATTCTCATAGTTAAGAAATACTTGTTATATACATTAAAAGTCAACTATTCATAATTGACCGGACAAGTAATGCACAGTGTTGATTAACAGGTACCAACTTAAGAAAGCAGTAAAGTTTGCTAACATTTTATTTCATCAAATAGTGGAAGATCCTTTAAAGAACATAAACAAGAAGAGAAGATAATCCTTCCAATGTTGGAATTGGAATTCTGTTAAAGAAACTAACCTGATCGACGTCTTCACAGACCGCAAGTTCCTCATGCCCATAGGGATATCTACAAAGCAGAAATACAATATAATTAGTAAAATCTTCATTCCGGGCTATAAAAAAAAAAAAAAAAAAAAAAAGCTTGCAGGAGAAGCTTACAACAAACCAAAATTAGAGTAGAGCTTCTTGCGGTCATCCCGTGTCAGCTCAGTGCCAATACTGCAAAAAGGAAACCACAGGCATGTAAAAGTTCTGTATGTGGAAGTGTGGAAGAGTATCAAAATACCTAAAGAAAACTCGCAGAAAGAGACAACAACATGCAAACTTATATACAGTTATACACTCTACCTGTTTATTGTGATATTGACAGTCCGCTTGTCAGCCTCGAAGGCTAAAAGGTCAGTCATAATCTCTGCAGTAGCACCTCCAAGTTTCTGCTTGAAAATATAACTTTAGATGCTTTCACATAGATTTCAATAGATCATTTCTCTATAAACTTAGCAAATTATGCTCACCTTGCAAAACTTATAGAAATCCTCAAGGTATGCCTTGTAAAGAGTATTCCTCATAATTTCTATGTTCATGTCATCCAAGTCCTATAGGAGGTACAAAATAAAGATAATGGAATAACAGAAAAAACCATTTTTCATGCTTAGAGATGAAGTTTTGTCCTCTCTTAAACAAAATTGAAAAAACAGATCATTTTCAGCTAAATGCATACAGATTCTATCTGAATGACCAGAAGGAACATTTAAAATAGAAATTAAATTATGAAGTATGCCTATCTATTGGATTAATATAAAGTGATAAAGAACATATTACTAATTGTCCCAAAACCAATTTATACCTCACAACATAAATGTTTAAAGGTCACAAAATCATTAATGTCCTACAAACTGTTCATATATAAAACCACAGAAAACAATTTTTTGGCTTTAACCAACATTTTGATTTAGGCATTCTAACAAACCGAACTTGTTGTCATAACCATACTAAATTCAATTCAGTTGGTTCGGTTTGGGCCCATTAACAAGCCTGACAAGCTAATAACTAATATTATATGTTTTAATAAATATTATTTATTATATAATATAATATTTATATTAATAAATATACATATATTATACATACATACATATATTTTAATATATATACCAGTTTTATTTGGTTTTTGGTTCAGTGGTTGATTTTTTTGTCAAACCAAACTGAAAACCATAAAAACCAAACTGAATCTTCTTATTCAGCTGGTTCGGTTTGGTAGCTGAATTTGAACTCCCCTATCTCATGTGCTATAAAAATGGTCAATACCTCAGACGTAATGCATTCAGAGAAATATGGAGCCAATGGTGTGTCAACAAGCACTAATCTGTAAAGCTCACGCATATTCTGTGCTACTGCAAGGCTAGCAATACTGAGAAAGAAAAAGAGAATGAGCACGAACTGTTAAGCATCACAAACCAGATAAACTGCTGGATAAATACAGTACCTGTCAAACATTCCCAAAGGGTGGCATTTTTCTAATAATTCTTGAACATCCCTCTCATGTAAAGTGCCAGTTACAATAAGAACAACATTGTCAATCATGTGACCATACCTGGAAAAAACAACAAAATACAGAATCATTGTCTGCCCTAATTTTGATCTCTACACCTTATACTTTTCACTCACCTTCCTCTCTCCTTCAACAAGAGAGGGGGGGGGGGATTCTTATGGAGATGAACTAGGATGTAATTCCTATGGAGCATGTGGGAGGAAAGAAATGCTAAAATTATCAATGACAAGAAATTGGAGCCACAAAGATTTGGCCCCGATAAGTATGGTTCCTCATACCTTTTAGTACAGAAGGATTTAAGGGATCTTTCTGGATTTGATGGTTAGAAGATTCTAAAGAAGTATCCACAGACAGCCATAACAGAAAAAGGAATCCACTCAGATCTGAGATTTTGGCCTTTGTTGATGGACAAGAGTAGGGTATGCATATGGAAGGGAGTTTCATCAAATAGGAGATTTCCTATTTGTTTTTAGCAGAATGAAGTTTCATTTAGATAGGCCATGGTATTTGCATCATTTCATTCAACAGGCTAAATCTTTGGCATCCAAAATGAATAACTTATTCAGCTTGATTTGAAGATCATTGAACTCCTTTGCAGATGATTACCAAAAAAAACTCCTTCGCAGATAGGGTATCACAAGAGGGTTTACGCATATCCAGATATACATTTCCATTTCTACTGCAATCTGAAAAGCTGTAGAAGGATTCTGGGAATGGATTCAAGTGGCCTTTTCATCATGCATCAATCAAGCTTCATATATATGTCTGCACTTAAGTTTTCTACTACAGTACTACGTGTGTAGTTTTTTTTTTTTTTTTTTTTTTTGTATTTTTATGAGATTGTACCATTACTTATAAGAAAGAGAATGGTCTACACTGAGAAAATTGTAAAATCCAATTACTTCATTCGCCTGGGTAATTCATCCTTCTGTTTTCTGATAATATTATGGCCCTAGATCTACCTCTTTAGCTTCATGATAAAGCTCATCAATGAAATAACACCTCTAGTAAGACAGTCCACAACCAAGTTACCAGTCACGGGAACCCAGGTACACAGGATCTTCATTCTAGAGGACAAAGATCTAATTTCTCCAGTGTTCCTCCAAGGTCCCCTAGCATGACAAACCATCTTTAGATAACAATTTTCTTACTCCCTCCATAATGATTCTCATAAAAACTAAAAATAATGAAAAGTTTAGCTCCTATAGAAGGTAAATCTCAACTTTGATAAGGATGCTCGTACCCAGTGGTGGACCTGAGAAGGTGAAGAAAATGGTGCCAGAAACCAAGGGTTTACAATAAAATGACACTTGGTCTTGGTATTTATGAGTTATAACATTTTACCACCCTAATTAGCAGGGAATCATGCCAGTTGCTGACAACCCTGTGATCCCTAATAGGATAGGGAAAGAAATGATGTCATCACTTTCACTCTTTATGTTATTTATTGTCAAGATTAACTTATTCTGCATGAAAAGATATTTTGTCGTTTCATGTTATGCATCCCTTCTCACCATTTTGTGTTTCTTTCTCTACATATTGCCATAGAGAAACTGAGGAAGATATTTCCCAAATTCTGCACATCTCCATTTTTCTCAGTTGAAGTCATATTTACCTAATTCACTGAAGCCTCTAATTGTTCTGAATGTTCTCCTAGCAAAACCTTCTGAACCATGTAATTATGGATAAACTAGACTTAAGCAAGTCTATATTTGTTTTGCATGATAACTTTGTTTCACCCATATTCACTTCTGTCACCATTATAGAAAATAATGGCAAAATAAACATTTTTTTTCTCATTCCACTATACAGAATCCTCAAGACATGGAGGTTTCAAGGAAAAAAAGGAAAACAGTAGGCTGAATTCCTTTTTATGTCATACTGAGAGTTCTGTCAATTCAGTGCTTGACTGCTTGAGATAGGCCTTTCCAGGGAGGTTGTTAGGAGACGTACTCTGTCTTGGGGATTGTCATTGCCAGCATAGATGCAGTAGCTTGTATTTTATTATTTTCTTTTGCTTTGAGATTTGACCTCCATCTTTCTGGTCCTGGTCTCTCTTTGCCCAAAGGCTTTTGGTATTGTACCTTTTTATTAATGAACTATCTTGTTGTTAAAAAGAACAGAAATGCAAAATATAAGAAAAGACATGCATGCTTTCAATGTTCGAAGCTAGATTGAAGATGAGTTCTGGGACAGTGATAATCTTTTCGCTGGATGTTAAGTGTGATGACAAGCTGCTCAAATGTCTTTTCCTGTCCCACTTCTCTGTGACAGAGAATAGATATTGCAAAATCTCTTGAGTGCTATATGATATTGTTAGTGACATTGTAGTGTATGGCTGTATGCCCCTAAATTCAGAAGAAACATGCAAGACTGGGAGATGAACAGAGTGGGAACTTGCTTGAAAATTTCAGCGTAATCTCTTAATCACCAGTAGTAATGATAGTTGTACCTGGAAATGGGAACAATCTGGTATCTTCTCTGTGAAGTCTTGTGTGAGGGCCATGTCTATTGGCCCTCATCCAAATTTCCCTCATAAGTTGGTTTGGGTGCATAGGGTCCCTTCAAAAGTAGCATTTCTCAGCTGGGTGATTGTTCTAGGTAAGTGCCATATGAAGGAGAACCTGGGCAGAAGTATGAACATTGAGAACAGCTGAACAGGTGTGTGCTCTGCAATCAGCATGTGAAAACATCTAGCCATCCATTTGTTCGCTGTAAAACCATTTGGAGGATCTTGGTGTTCTTTTTAAGCCTCAATATTAGCTGGGACTGCTAGGTGACCATCTCTTGGATCTCATTTTTCTCAGTTGGTCATTTTTGTTGAGTTTGGATTAGAGTATTTCCTTCAATTCAACACCATGTCTATGAAATACTGGATTTACATCCTCCCAAAAAACCAGGTTTATTCTTTAAACCTCAAAAGCCACAGACATGAGTTTTGGGGACAGTCTTAAATCAAGTGGTTATGATATTTTAGCATGTCAACAAGGGAAAGGTCTTTGATCAGCCTATGTCAGTTGATTCTTTTGCTTCTCCTATTTGAAGAACTCATCATCATTCTGTATCAATCTCAACTTGGATATTACAATGGATCAACTTTCTATATTTCACCTTGATCCACCTTTTTGGCAACTGAAATCCAAGAATCAACTCCAATTCTAACAAGTTTGCTCAAATGCTATTATAGCATGTAATCAATGATTTGAAAGCCACACCTAGGCACACAAGCAAAGCACGTTTTAAGGTATGTGCCTTGTCTAGGCCCAGGGGCAGTCAGCCCCTTTGAAAAGGCATGCATGCCTAGGATGCACCTGGTGCGCCCTGAGTCCAGTTCAGATGTGTGCCTTTTCAAAATTCTGCACTTTTTGTTCCTTTTTAAGTACAATGGCTAGACCGGGGCGGAGCCCCCAGACCCTCGACCAAGCCCCTTGAGGCAAGCTCAAACAAATCAATGTTAGGTATTAAATTCTTAATCCCTACAAAAAAAATGATTTTATAATTTTAATTATCTTTTAGAAATATCTTTTTTTAGGATAAATGAATGAACAACAGCATGAGTAAATTGGGGGGTTCTTGTAGCTTCGGTGAGCAGGTGAATGTGTTCTTTGTGAGCCAGAGGCTGAGAGTATCATACACCTGTTAGTTGATTGCAGCTTCACAAGTTTTATCTGGGGTTTGCTTTACCAGTTGGTTAAAATCGAACAGCAGTCACCTCAGGTCCCTAAAGACATTTTTGACCATTGGCCATATACAGAGTAGCTAGGAAAACAAAGATTTTCTGGAGTTATGTGTCGTTTTCAGTTTGCTGGGAAGTATGGAAAGAAAGGAAAACATGCCTTTTTTATGGCAAACATAAGTCTAAAGAAAATTTGCGTGCAACCATTGCTGCAAGGATGGTGAATTGGGACATGTTGCTTCCGGAGTTTCGAGGCATCAAAAGATAAAACTTTGGAGCAGATTTCAGATAACCTTATAACGACTGAAGTTTTTAGTATGATGCCTGGGCCAGATTTCTATTTGCTCCTTTCTTTGTAATGGGTGATGCCTCAGCAGATTGCCTTCTTTTGTAAAACTTATTTATTATAACAAAAATTTCTTTTTATTGATCTTCGGAAAAAAAAAAAAAACTTTGGTTTTTTTAAATGCTTGACAGTTGTAACCTGTTATCATTTATTATATTTACCAATGTTGAGTATTTAAATGGATGGTCTCTAGTTGAAATTTGTGAACAGGGGCAGACTAAGGAAGTTGGGAACCTGGGCTAGCGAGAAAATACTTTTAGATGGACAGGCAGTTAAAGTGATCTAGGATGAAGCATGATGGATCTACAGGTTAATAAGCTTGATATTTAATTACACAGTAGTACTGAACTTTCTAAAGTAGCTGTAGCCTGTATGTATGCTAAATGTGGTGTGAAAATGAGTTTAGGTAGGGTGTATGCTAAGAGTGCCTGTGATATGATTAATTTCTACTGGACCTGGAATTAACTAAGGGGGATGATTTTAGTTTTTAGGTTTCTCTGGCTAGCTAGGAAAGTATGCTTTTGAGAAATCGAAAATAATAAAGGCTCACTTGTTTGAGGATGAAATGTGTCCAATTAAATCCCTGAATTACCTTTCATGTACCAGGAGACCCTATATTTACTCTGGAGGTTAAGGAGAACCACAAACCACAGGATACTGCAGAATCACAATATTAAATCGTCATTCACTGTTTATCAAAATAAAAAGCACAGCATAGAACTTTCTATAAGGTGTGGTCAATCTAATGAGGGTCCTCTATTGGTAGACATTATCTTTATGGTTGCAACTCATTGTTATTGGATTTGCTGTCCATCTTGCCTTTTTTTCGTCTCATTATCCCAACTTTTTAGGTTTATGGTCTCCATATTCATTTTTCCTCTTTTATTAATGAAATTCTTTTAACTTATTGCTTATTTAAAAAAACAAGGGACCAGCGATAAATCTCTTCAATTATTTAATTTTTTGAAAGTTGGGTTGTCAAGATATGCTACTAACGAAATAAATGCTATGAAATTCTATAAACAAAAATCTTAAGCTATACTTACGTTATATACTCTAGGAAGGTCGATAGTGGCTCTGTCGCTTGGCACAACATGTGTTTATATTCATCAACCAGTTTAAGAGTGCATTTCTCCACAATTGTAGTGGTATGCAAAGGGGAAGGCTCTGCAGGAAGCTTATAAGAAATCAGTGTATTTAAATAGTACAGAAATTCAGAGAGACATTTGTCAAGATTAACATTGGTGGCAAAGACAACATATAGAAGCAGTGCGGAACCTCAAATGTACAAAGGACCTAATAAATGGGACCAAGTAGTCAAGGTCCAATTCAATGGGCAAAGGGTATAAAAGATAAAAAAAATATATACTTCTTATTATGAAGGTGATACATTCTTTTAACTATAGACCAGTCTTTTGCACTGTTTTGTAGTTTGTACTTTGAGAAGTTAAAATGGTTTCCCCAGGATTATTGTATCATTGATATGATACCTTCTTTATGACATTAAGAAGATCTAGATTTTTATATGCAATTAACTTTGCAGAATTAACCCATAACAATAGTAGCAATAAAAAGATAAAAGTTGTGGGCCAGTGGATAAAAGATAAAAGTTATTCCAAGTGATAAGATTTGAGGTTTCCATATTGCAAAAAATATTGCATGTATGGTTTCGACTGCTTTCCTTGACAAATGCCTTATAATGGACTGACTAAGTACTAGAAGAGAAATGTCATTATTTGATATTACTTGCAGCCTGTATGGACTGGTTGATAAATTGACCAACCATATTTTCTTTATTGTCATTTCAGTCAAGTTCTATGGGCCTATTTCCTAATTATTTTGGGGAATAGTTGGAGTTTTTTAGGAACCAACCATGGATGTCTTTTTGTGCTGGAAACTAAAAGGACTAAGCAAAAGGACCATATTCTCTTTCGCCTGGAAAGAAAGAAATTTGTGCATCTTTGAGAACCAAAAGACTCTACTAGATGCAATGTTGAGGAAGGTGGATGTAACATTCTCATGGCTACTGTATACAAGGAATACAGGGAAATCCCTCCCTATAGATGGTTGTTTTTCTTTTGAATAACTTTTTGCCCTTTGGCACCATGGGGCTTGATGTACAGCTCCTGGGTTATGGCTCACACCTGTGCTCCCTATAGTACTTGGTTAATACACAATACTTTATTTTCTAAAAAATAAAATAAAAGATTTATAAGGACAAAATCTTTAAGAAACAACATGTCCAAAAATGAGTGTGGCAGAAATGCATATGCTAAGATGGTTGAGTAGAAAAGCTAAGAAGAAAAGGAACAAAAATGAAATCATTCAAAGGAACCTAGGAGTAGTTCCAATAGATGATAATATGAGAGAAAGTAGACTTAGATGGGTTTGGTCACATGCATAAAAGGCCATCAACAACACCCATAAGAAGGAGTGATTTGCCGCAAGTTGAAGGGGCTAGAAGGGCTAGGGGTAGACCAAAAAGGACATGGGTAGAAGTAATAAGAAATTATTTGAGTGCCAATAATTTAATAATAGTTATGGCATTAAACAGAATGGATCGGCAAAACAGAAGTCATGTAACTGACCCCATAGGCCCATATAGTTGGGATAAGGCTTGGATGATGATGATAAAAGCATTAAGACATTGTGACCACATATTATTTAAAATAATGTGGATGTGCCAAATTATAATTACAACTAATAATGTTTTAAGAGGTACAGGCATGGGCCGAGGCCTTAAGATCTTTCTGTGCTTGAGACCTAAGCCTCAATTTGGAGAGGTTTAAGCCTCATGAGATCACATTCTTTCAAAAATACTAAGTCACAGACAGGACTAGTTTTATACAAGAAGATTGTGTTCTTCATATAAACAAGGAGCACAGAATACTAAAAGATTAAAGAAGCTACATTCTTATAAATCCTTCAAGGCTGTTAGAAAGCTCTTAAATTTGAAGTAAACCTTAAACGTGTTAGACAACCTACAGATATAACAGATTACTAAAAATACTAGGAAAATGTGGAATTGTTCTATAAATCAGTTTTGTTATGAGAATCCTGCTTCATTGAATGTATAGAATACATGTTGTTGATGCAAGGCATGTGCCTTGTACTTTATATATGAGCCTCGAAGTTGAGCCTCAGGGCGTTTTACTTAATCTTCGCATCGACGCCCACACTCCTTTTAGAAAACTGGCAGGAAACTAAATATGTTTCTCACTAGCAAAAATAGCTAGAGACTTGAAGAAAAACTAATGGAACATGGCAATTCAGGTGAAGAACACCAAGCATCCATAGAGACCAGATGGTCAGAGTGATTGCATTAAAATTCAAACTAGCTATCTCTCTTGATATAAACTCCACCTTAAATTGCTAAGATAGACAGAAGTTCAAATGGAAACCAGCTCAATTTACCGTTTTGCAGATAGGGACCGTATTCAGTGGCGGAGAGGTGCATCTTGATGTCGTCGAGGGTTTCACACTGGCACAAATTGTTATAGTCAGAAGCCGTGAGAAGGCTAGATCTGTGGCCTCGGACGACCGCTTCAAGATATCCGCCATGGATATTGAAAGTTAGAGCTTCGAAGCCGTACATCTTAATCCTCAATAGAGAGGGAACCAAGAAAGGAGTCCTGGGAAAGAAGCGATCTGAACGATTTTGCAGAGGTAGGTTTCGTGAGAGTCGCTCAGAGCAGAGGGTGGGAGACTCGGAGAGTGATGGATCCGTCGGTTTTGATAGCCTCGCCTCGCGCTCACGTGTTGCCGTGCGATTGCGAAGTTCATTTTTATGCCGGATGCCGTTGCAGCTGGTAATCAGTTGCTTCGCGTGAAATGGACGGGTGGGTAACCGGGGCAACCCACACCAGTTGGTTTCCGCTTTAACGTGTTGCACGGTTGAACCGATGTCATTTATTTTTATGCGTTCACGGGTTGAACAATTAAACCGTTGGTTAAACCGATCAAATCAATTACCGAATAAGCTTTTGGTCTGATAATATTTCCATTGGCTCACTTGAATGATGGGAGTGTATGTAATTGAAAGGCTGAGCCCAGTACTTGATCGTTATGAACCAAACTGAACCACCTGGGGTCCATGGCCCAACCCTTGGCAGCTGAAGCAAACAATCATGTTGTCCAACAAGAAGAAAACAAATGATGTGGTATCTCTCAAACTCTCAAGTTCAAGGAAACTTCCTTTCCATGGTTATGGTTATGAGTTGTTTCGAGTAAATTACGGACAGTCACACTGTATTCGTAGGATTCCATAAATATATTTAAAACAACAAATTACCCTTGTGAGCATTTTGTCTTTATTAATTTAGGGTTGTTTTACAATGTGAATGGTTTTGTTTTCTATAGCAAAAATAACTTACATTACAAAAAAAAAAATCCCTTTTACTGATATAGAAAGTTATTTAAATTACAATGACCTCATACTATATGGGGTCAATGACAAAAACCTCTATACTTCAATTTGCGACAAAGATCCTCCTGAACTTTAGCCGTTACATAAAACCCCTCCATTAGTGTTGTATTAATTAACTTCAAAAAAAAGATTTTGGCTGTTTAAAGTTTTCTAAATGTTCAAACTACCCTTTTTTTTTAACAACGACCATCGATGAGAATTGGGAATTGGGTGACCGAATAAAGGGAAGAGAAGGAGATGTGAATCATGCTATACAATATATCCAGTCGTAGTGTTTTCGCTGTTTCTGCCACCCCTTCTAGATCTAGTGTCATCACTCATGGTGTCTCCACCACCCATTCCAACTCTAATGTCATACACAACCGTGGTTCTGGCCACATAGACATATACAGTTCCATCTCTGGTATCTCCTCCACCCATTTCAGCTCCACTATCATTCAACCCTACTATGTTGGTTCGGATGGTCATGTGTATCAGAGAGACAATTTTAAGAGACATATCAAAATACACATTGGATATGCATTGATACAAACAAAAAATTAAAATGTGCATAGATACACCAAGAAATTCATATAAATCCTAAAGAAACTATATTAATAATAATAAATATGTATTTTATATGATTATAAATAAGTTATTTAAACATAGAAAAAACATATTTCAATGATTTATATGAAGTGTGAAATATCAAAACATAATTGAAAATTATTGAAAAATGATGGAAGAACTAAAATGTGTGTGTATATACACACATATCATGGTTTTTTAAAGAACCAATATAATTTGTATTAATATTAATCATTATTTAGAAAATATGAATGGATTGATTGATTGATCCATGACTCGAGCTTTTGGCCATGCAGTTCATTCATACCCCCCAAAATCGGATTGGGTAAAAAAATTGGCCAAAACGGTCAACCCAACTAATCAAACTAGAAAGCTAATGAACCAACCTCGGTTTTAGAACATTAATGCAGATTTCTAAAGGCCATTACTTTTCACTCAGGTGTCAGTGATATTTGTTTATTTTGGGTAACTTTTAAAGATAGGTGTCTTATAAAAAATTGAAACTAAAATAAAAAATGTATGTTATAGAAGAAGATAATTGTATATTTTGAATATTATAATCTAATATATAATTTATAATGTTTACATCATCGCAGCTCAACCCTAGTTGAACCTCTTACCCATGAACAATTTCCTTTTTTGGGTCGATGCCCAATCCAGTTCCCTAAGCATTGATGTTTATTAATATAAAATAAATTTTAGCTTTTATTCACTGTTATCCACTAAAAAGAGCATTTAATTAAGAATTAAAATAGATATTAATATGCCAAGAATTGAGGGTATGGCGTGATGGTGGGCTTATACTTGTTGAAAACTAATGACTATGGTTTGCATCGGACCCTAGTTCTAGCTAGTCCCAGCACCTCCGCCACCCACCCTATCATAATTCAACCGTGTACAGGGTTTCCCCCTCTATTTGACAAGCCCACACCTTGATTCCACCTATTGTTTTGCCCTGTGTTGAAAACTCATGGCATGCATCTTCATTTGGTTTTAGAGGTGATGAAAGAAGATATCAAAATCAATACGTATTTGATTTCAGAAAACAAGAGCTTGTGTGTGTTGCAACACTAATAGTTGAAGCTTGCAGAAAAATCAGAAAATCAAAAGTAGAAACAAAGTACTTGATGAAATTCTTGCACGATAGAGGCGCTTTCAATTGAGAGTGGTGAAAAGGAAATGGTCACTGGAAGTTGATACAAGTCTTAAAAACAGAGACACTAGTCAATGGAACATTAAAATGGAGTAAACCATACTAAACAAGAAAAAGCTTTCACTTGATATAGAATTGGATAATAAACCTTGTTGATTAAACTCTACTCCTTTACAATTCCAGAGTCCAATATGAAATGAAGCAGTGGGTTTCGCTTTTGCTTAAGTAGGGGAAAAAAGTGGGAAAACTTCACAATCAACAACTTGCATGGGATTCTCGATCGGTCTTCACTTGAGAGTTCTAAATTTATTCTTGCCCTGCACCTTGAATGGGTCGTCACACGCTTCCGCAATATTATGGATCCCAACATTTCCTAATGCGGGTTGTTAGTTGTTTTATGCTTATCAACTTATGGTGAAGAGCTTTTTGCTAAAAAAGTATAAATACAATAGATCGATGAATGAATCTAAGGAAGAGCTTTGAATGCAGGATGGTGATTGGTGAAGAAGATAAAAAGAATTTAATAACAATGTGGTTGGTAGGAGATAGTAATTTTCGATGATTGAATCTGGACTAAATAGATGGAACCATGAGATCGAATATTGCCTTCACATGCAGCATTTGAAACCCACATCCAATAACAGGGATAAAAAGGATAAATGAAACAAAAACTTTCATTTAGTGTTCCGGGGAGTTATGTCTACAAAAAGGGGTGTCATATCACTACATGATCACTTTTTTGAGAAAGTTAAATTTCTCACTTTTTTTTTTTCTTTTCTAGCATCGATTAAAGGTATTTTTGGGTTAGTTAGGTTTTAAGAGAAAATGGCAAGAAAAAAAGCAAATAGAGAAAGTTTAATGGGTATTTTGGTAATTTAGTGCCTTTCATCATCTGACTTTAATGGCCAAGGAGTTATTTGTCACAACGAAAAAGTTCAGGTGGTCTTTCTCCAAGATTAAAGTATAGGGGGTCTTTGTCACTAACCCCGGAGTATAGGGGCATTGTAATTTACCCTTTTATTTAATTTAGAAATCAAAACCGTTCACATTGGTGAACACCTCTTTGGTTTTATAAAATCTTGACCGGTCAACCCTGCACCCTCCAAATTTTCATGAATTGGTTATCACTTTTATGATACCAATTGAAGTTTTTTTTTTTTGGTATCATGCCTTCTTGGCATAGTTGGACCATTTTTTAATATTCCAAGGCTTTCATGATCATTGTTAATTGGATCTAGTTAAGGGTGACTCAAATTTTATCTATTTATAAAATGATGGATATGCACCTCTATTCAATCCAATATAATCTGATTTATATTACCATAATCAATAAAAGTGGCTTGAATCAAGGTTTAAAAATCCGATACGATACACCTGATATGGGGCATATTGTATCGTATCCTTGAAATGCAGATACAGGATACGTATGAAAACTGGGCATCTCGTCTTTTTTCATGAGTATCAGGTACCATATTGATATGATACAGATCTATATCATGCGTTTTGGTGCTGTATCGGTCGATATGCTACCAATACAGTAGCATATCGACCCCCCCCCAAACCACTCTATGTCTTTGAAAAAATTGCCTACATTGCTAGATCTACAAAAAAAAAAAAGAAACCAACAAAAATGCATCAAAAGTGAAGATTTGGGAAGATGTTTGAAGTTTTTGAAAATATTGCGAAAATAGGTGAGTTTTTCAACTTTTTTTATTTAATCCTTTGATTTGTTGTTTTTTCTTGTTTTAATGCTTGAATGTGTTCTAATATTACTTGATCTACATTTCCCATGTCAAAAAATCACAATTTTTTTTTTATTATATGTATAGATCTATGGATTTTTATGAGGAAAATTGGAAAAAGTAAAAATAAAGAAAAAATTGAAAGATGTTTGTTTTTTAGTTGAATATAAAGAATTAATATGTTATAAACCTATGGATGATCTACCATATCCATGTAAGATTTGAAATTTTCTATGTAATTTTTTTATTTTTATAATTTTTTAAATTAAAAAATAAATATTGATTAATTATTATTTATTGTGATTTGTCCATAATGATTGAATGTATTGTAGACCTATGGCTGATCTATCATATCCATAGATCATTTGGCATTTTGGCATTTTATTCTTCAAATATGCAATTTTTTAATTTCTGAAATTAAAAATTAAAAATTAAAATTTTATTTTTATTTAATATACATTGTTTAGATGTTTATGTATATTTGACTATGATGCTATTCCCCATAAATTTTATTAAAATATATTAATTTAATGTATATATCTTATTAAAGCTTTATGTTTAGTGTTATTGATGTATTTTTATGTTATATCGAAGTTTTTATAGTGTTTCTACGTGTATCTTAATTTTTCTCCAATATGGATGCATATGCAAAATGTATCTCGATATGTATCTTAAAATTTCCTTCCCGATATGCTAAGCATATCTGATAGTTTGAACCTTGGCTTGAATATTTTATTTTTAATAGTCAAAGGGTCAAAGGTTCAATTTTTTTGCCAAAAAGAAGTATAACTATTATATTAAGCTTCCTTTGAGAAGAGTACAAATATAAATATGTTATGTTTAAGTGAAAATGGAGCCTCAGGTTAAAAGATGATACATATAATCCACTTGGGAGTAATATTAGACACAATCCCCTCTTACACACTTTAATCATAAGCTATATATTATATTGCCTATTTACAAATAGGGATTAGCATTATTCAGTTAAATCTGAAAAAAAAAATCAAATTGAAATTTTCAGTTCCGGCTTTTGGATTTAAAATGTTGGTTAACTAGAAAAATCAAATTAACCAAATTTTGTCATATAATATGTAATATATATTATCCAATATATTAATAATGAAATTTGGTTTCTGTTATTTTTGTTTTCCTATAACTCAGGTCTGGTTTGGTTTGGTTTGGTTTTTATTTTCTTATTTTGATTTTTAAAATTTTTGTTGTTCAATTCAATTTTTAACTAAATAAACCGAATGCTCACCACTATCTACAAAGCATAATTTACATCTATCAAGAGAGGGGGCCTATTATTACTATTCATAATAAGCATAATAATCATAGCATAAAAAAGGGAGAATGACCGATAACCCCAATGTCAGAATTTGTAGGTTCAAAATACATTTGGGGTAGGTGCCAGCTCAGAATTGATGCCAATTCGCAGGCAAATATGAGTGCATAGGGTGTATTTTTTTTTTTTTTTGACGTCTTGAATGTTTATAGTTGTATAGTGGGAATCAGAAATCTGCACTAGGTGTATCCATACTTCTCTGTAAAAAAAGCATGAACTCTTTGATATTTATCTTATTTGCTTCCTAGAGCCCAAAATAATTGCCTACCAGCTCCTTTGACCTATGTGGCCAGTTGTGGAATAAGCAACATAAGCTCGATTTAAATAATGCGTGTAGGATCCATTTACATATCAAGTGTATGTTTCCTCCTCTCGAGTTGATACTCATGGTGGCGGTGAATATTTGAGTTGAGATTTTGTAATTGTTAATTGACCTTATGAGTTATGATCCATTGCATTCCATTTTGCAATTCCAATATAATAGCAATAACAATTCAAAAAGCCTTGAGGCTCATTTCATTCATCATTAGTGATGGAGGGTGATTTGACCCGACCTCTTAAGAAGGCGGCACGTGACCATGACTCGACATAAGTAACAGCTCAGTGTGACATGGCTACAATTGAGTAACGAACTCATTAAAGTCCTCGCAGGTCAGCTCGCTACATTACAGCTTGCCACGGAACAAGCTCACTACAGCGCGAGCTCAAGGACACTAGTATGCTGAAAGGGAACACTCCAAGCTAAGTCTATCCTAGCTCACGAGCTCGGACAATCAGCTTGCTCCAATACTTAGGCAAGAGGACCGCCTCAAAGGCAACCTCAAGCGGAATCACCTTGAAATACCTCCAGGAGCTCGCTACAAGGCAGCTTGCTATTAAGCGACATGGCGTTTTTAGGAAGCTTCTTATCTGACAAGATCGTACCCATCAGACTGCACCACGTCTCCTGATTGACGACACAGTCCCTGCCAGCCCAACAAACTGCACCCACGTCTCTCGACAGGTGGCATCGTGCTTGTCCTTTCTAGGTCGTGTCTGTCATTTGATTGGACAGCACTCTGCAACGGTTACCTGCATAGCCCTGGCAAATAACGACTACGACAGAGGGCCAGTGGCGGTTACGCCCAATTTGATAAGAACATCTATATTTAAAGGCCCCAGTTTCCAAGGGGTGATGGTAATTGAACTAATCTAGAACTATCTGCACTCTTAGCTCTCTTTGCATTTCTTACAACTCTCTCAGAGTCCTAACTTAAGCATCAGAGTATTCCCACCGGACGAGCTCCCCGGGAATCCTTCACCTTCCTCTTCTTAGGTACCGTCCGTCACCAGCTAGGAGCCAAACGTCCGCCAGTTAGTAGTGCCCGGATCGTGCTGCATCATTTGGCACCGTCTGTGGGAATCATTTCAAAAAGCCTTCCTCTAATCTCTGCAACTTTCTCTAAGAACTCAGCATCCATGGCTTCCTCTAGCAATGCCGGACGTGGGGCCAACCAGAACGCTTCTAGGGAGCAACCTCAACTCCCCATTGTCTGCATTGGACAGTTCATCGTCCCCCTCTCTGTGGACGGAGTTCCCAGCCTGAATGTGCCCCAGACAGTGGCACCTGTGAATGCTCTGCTCCCTTCCACGGTTGAAACAACCTTCACTGAACCTTCTGTTGTTCCCCCAGTGATCAACCAAAACTAGCTTAAAGACCTGGTGTAGTGCATGTGAGCTATGCAAGCTCAAATGCAACAGTTCCAGCAGTTTCAACTCTATTAGCAGCAAGTGTTGCATCAAGTTTCTCAGTATCAACAACAGTTCCCTTCACTACCTCAGGCCCAGCAGTCGCTTCCCCCTTGGTATCCGGCCGTGAAGAAGCCAAGCCCCCCCCGTCGGAGCAAATGTCCTCGCCGGGGAGAGGCCTCTCAAACCCAGAATCCCTCCAAGAGCCAAGCCTCGTCCCATAGAAGGAAGGAGAGACCAATCACCCCCGCCTCACAGCCTGCAGGTAGGTCGGGGTCCTCCCAACCGGTCAGGCCCACATCACCTCAGCACTCTCAGTTTGAGCTCCCACTCGTTCAAAACCAGTCTGAGGTCCTAGTTGCGGATTACAGGCAAGGCTCCTCGGTTCACAGCTGTCATCAGTAGTCCGAGCCCTTCCCTGGGCCCATCGATCTTGGTAATACTGAAGCAAGCAGCACCAACACCGACCCGGCGAAGCAGAAGCGGAGGTGCCGACGAGCTCGCTGAACTGCCACTCGCGACCTGCCCGAGCTCAAGGTAAGGAGGAGGTAAGTTCAGGTGAAGTAAAAGCTACTCCTCTCCTTTCAGTTCCCCCTCCCCCCCCCCCCCCATGTCTTCAGAGCTTCTTGTTGTTCCTATGTCAAAGGACTTCAAGCTTCCTCCCTTGGATAAGTATGACGGATCCTTCGATCAAAATGACCATGTTGATGCCTTCCAGTCCCAGATGCACCTAGCAAGGGCTAGTGAATCCTGCATGTGTGTGACTTTCTCCACCACCTTCAAAGGAGTGGCCCGCACATGGTATCGGAATCTCGCGCCCGGATCAATAAAAAGTTGGGCGCAGTTCGTGCAAATCTTCACTTCTCATTTCGTCACCAGCAAGAGGTGGTCGAGAACTCAAGAGAGCCTCATTGGCATAGTCCAGAAGGAAGGGGAGTCCATTTGAAGCTATATCAAGCGATTCAATGACGCTTGTTTGCAAATACCCGACTTGGACCCCGCAGTTCGGCTCACCGCGGCCAAGCGAGGCGTTACCCACAAAGAATTCAAGTGGCACGTAGTTGTTAATCAGCCCAAGACTGTGACCGAGTTTCTCAAGTTCGTGGACCAGTTTATAGGGACGGAAGAGGAGATCAACCAGAAAGGAGAACAGGCCCTTGAGAAAAGAAAAAGGGAAACAAAGTCCTCAACTCAGGGTGATAGCAAGAAGAAGAAGGACCCAGCCCGGGGGGCAAGGCCGAGTCAGCCTTTCCGAGCTCTGCCAGCTGAAAGAACGAACTACACCCCCCTGAACGCGAAGCGGGCTTAGATCCTTATGGCGATCAAGGGCACCCCGTATATGAAGTGGCCACCTCGATTGAAGGTAGATCCTAGTGTAATAAATAAGAATTTGTATTGTAATTTTCATAAAGACCACAGTCATAGCACTGAAAATTGTAAAAACCTTCGCGATGAGATAGAGGAGCTCATCCGTCGTAGATACTTGAGAAATTTTGTACAAATTAATAATAATAATAATAAAGTAGGTCGGCAGGGGGAGTAGAGTAGAGATGCTCCCGAATCCAATAGGCAGGCAAAACAACTGCAGAGGCAGCCCCTGAAGAGAGACTAGTTAGGGGGACTATCCACGTGATTGTCGGAGGTTCGGTCATGGCGGGCTGTACCTCAGCTGCAGCTCGGACATCAGCTCGCGAGGCCTCTAGGGAAGAGCAGAATCCCCCGAAGCGGCCAAGGACGGAGGACCCGATCTTCTTCATAGAGGATGATGCGCACGGGGTCCACTACCCCCATGATGATGCGCTCATCATAAAGGTAAAGATTAATGACTTTGAAGTCAGGCATGTCCTCGTCGACTCGGACAGCTAGACAGATATCCTTTTTAAAGTAGCATTTGACAAACTCCAACTCCAAGAAAGCGACTTGAAGCCCGCAAATACTCCCCTGGTAGGCTTCAGCGGAGAGGAAGTCAGGCCCCTGGGAAGAATTATAGTACCTATGGAAGTCGACACCTGGCCTAGCATAGTGAGGCTCAACCACGACTTCTTAGTGGTCGCACCCCCCTCCCCGTACAATGCCATAGTAGGACGGCCGATCACCCATGCCCTATGTGCAGTCGTCTTCACTTACTATTTGGCAATGAAGTTCCTCACGGACTTCGGAATTGGGATAGCACGAGGTGACCAAATTGAGTCTCGCAAGTGCTACGTCGCCGCCTTCAAAGGGAAAGCCAAGGTGGTCGACGACCTCGAGTTGGAGCGACCTACGGAGAAATGCGAGGAGCGAGCTACACCCACGGAAGAGACTGCCTCCATCCCGGCATCGACAGAGGACCCAACTCGGGCACTTCAGATCAGCGCTTCCATTGAGGAGCCTCTACAATCTCAATTGGTAAGCTTCTTACTTAAAAATTTGGATGTTTTGCATGGTCCACGGTAGAAATGCCCAGCATAGACCCTAGAGCAATGGAGGGTAGTCGACGAGGAGGTCGGGAAGCTCCTTGCAGTTGATTTTATAAGAGAAGTCCATTACCCGAGTTGGGTGGCCAACCCCGTTCTGGTAAAAAAGGCCAAGGTAAATGGCGCATGTGCATCGATTATACCGACCTGAACCGAGCTTGCCCAAAGGACTACTTCCCACTCCCTAGGATCGACCGTTTGGTGGATGTGACCTCCGGGCATGAGTTGCTGAGTTTCCTAGATGCCTATTCGGGCTACAACCAGATTAGGATGGACCCAGCTGACGAAGAAAAGACTGCCTTCATAACCGAGCTCGGCATGTACTGTTACAAGGTCATGCCCTTTGGATTAAAAAATGCTGGGGCAACCTTTCAGAGACTTATAAATAAATTGTTTGAGCCATTGATTGGCAGAAAAATAGAATGTTATGTAGACGACATGGTCGTCAAAAACCCAATTTTTGCATGAATTAATACAAGATTTGCATTTTGTTTTTGAAATTTTGCGTAAGTTTAATATGAAGTTAAATCCGAATAAGTGTATCTTCGGTGTCACCTTGGGTAAATTCCTAGAGTACATTGTTAACCGGTACGGCATTGAGGCTAACCCGAATAAAATTAAGGCCATCCTAGACATGAGACCACCCTAGAAACTGAAGGAGGTTTAGAGGCTGAATGGCCGAATAGCTGCTCTGAGTTGCTTCATGTCCAAGTCGGCAGACCGCTGCCTGCCTTTCTTCAAGGCAATTAAAAGCAAAGGTTTTGAATGGACCGAAGAGTGCCAACTCGCGTTCGACAAACTCAAAAAGTATCTCACTAGTATATCAGTCTTAACCCGGCCTGAGGAGGGTGATGTTTTTGAGCGGTACCTCTCAGAAAGTGACAATGTAGTCAACTCGGTACTGACAAAAGAGGTAGATCGGGTCCAACAACCTATCTACTATGTCAGTAAAGTGTTGCAGGGAGCAGAGACGAGATATCCAGAGATAGAAAATCTGGCCTATGCACTAGTTATTGCAGCCCGGAAGCTTCGTCCGTACTTCCAAGCTCACACTGTCATCGTCCTCACCAATAAACCTCTGAGGCAAGTTCAGCTCAAGCCCGAGGTCTCTGGTAGACTGACAAAGTGGGTCATTAAGCTCAATGAGTACGACCTCCAATACAAGCCGCGAACTGCTATCAAGGCCCAAGCCTTAGCAGACTTCGTCGCGGAATGCACTTTCAGCTTTGAAGTCCTCAGGCCGGTCGAACACGAGGCCCCAAGCTCGGGTGAGCCCGAAGTTCCCAGGCCAGTTGAGCTCGAGCACCATGAAGTAAGTGCGACATCTCTCCTGGTTAGGCTGAGCACAAGTTGGGATGAGGAGCCCTGGATCCTTCACGTAGATGGCACGTCAAACCAGCAGGGCAGCGGAGCCGGAATTGTTCTATATGACCCAAGCGGCACAAAACTAACTGTGCTTCGAGTTCATGGTATCCAACAATGAAGTGGAGTACGAAGCGTTAATAGCCGGGCTGGTTCTAGCCAAGGAAGTGAAAGCCAAGCATATCATTATCTGCAGTGATTCCCAGCTCGTGGTCAATCAAGTCATAGGAGAATATGAAGCTCGTGAACCAACCATAATCGCCTACTTAGCCAAAGTAAGAGAGGCTCTACTTGACTTCCAATCACACTTCATCAAGCAAATCCCGAGATCGGAGAATGCTGAGATGACACCCTATCCCGGTTAGCCAACTCCAGTGGTAATACCATGAGAACCGTGTACACAGAGAACTTGCCTCGACCTAGCATTCTCGGGGGAGCAGAGGAGGCTGCTCCTATCGTGCAAGCAGAGTCGAGTTGGATCGATCCGCTCGTGAGCTTCTTGCTGCATGGGACCCTCCCTGCGGATCGTAATGCCGCCAGAAGGGTGAAGCGTCAGGCGGCCAAATACATCATGATAGACAGACGACAATACCGGAGGTCCTACACGCTCCCCTATATGCGTTGCTTGCGACCCTCTGAGGCCGAGCTCATCCTCCGCGATACTCATGAGGGCCTGTGCAGCGGACACTTGGGGGGTAGGGCTCTCGCCCAGAAAGCACTGCGATAGGGGTATTACTGGCCAACAATGAAAGCAGATGCGATCGAGCTCGTCAGAAAGTGTGATTAGTGCCAAAAACACGCCAATATCCACCACCAACCTACCGTCGACCTGAAGTACCTCACCAATCCATGGCCTTTCGTGTAGTGGAGGATCGATATACTCAAACCATTCCCGCTAGCAACAGGACAGAGAAGGTTCTTAGTGGTGGTAGTTGATTATTTCACTAAGTGGGTAGAAGTTGAACCCTTCGTAACGATCACAACTCGGAACGTGTAGAACTTCTTTTGGAAAGATATAGTGTGCCACTTCGGGTTACCTCAAGTTCTGATATCTGACAATGGTAAGCAGTTCGAGGACATTAAATTCTAGAACTAGTGCCAAGACATGGGAATTCAATAGAACTTTACTTCAGTTACACACCCTCAAGCAAATGGACAAGCAGAAGTCACGAACAGAGCTATTCTCCGTGGACTGAAGGCATGCCTGGATTGAGCTAAAGGACTATGGGCAGATGAGCTACCTAGTGTTCTATGGGCTTATTGGACCACAATGAAGACTGCTATAGGCGAGACCCCCTTCAACCTCACCTATGGCACTGAAGCAGTCATCCGAACTGAGATCGAAACCCTAGAAGGGAAACAAGTACCTCGGGCATGGAGTATTGTCAACTTAAGGCAATATTACCTATAAATTACTGAGTAGACCACGAGTCACTCCCAGAGCCTAAGGGCCAAAATGTCGAGTTAACGAAGACCTCAGCATGATAAGACCCAGTCGCCTCTATGGCATGGGCGAACTCTAGAAGGGGCTAGACCATAGTCACCCCCCCAAAGCCTAAGGGCCAAAACGCCGAGCTAACGAAGACCTTGGCACGATAAGACCCAGTCGCCTCTATGGCATGGGCGAACTCCAGAAGGGGCTAGACCGTAGTCGCCCCCCCAAAGCCTAAGGGCCAAAATGCCGAGCTAATGAAGACCTCGACACGATAAGACCCAGTCGCCTCTATGGCATGAGCAAACTCTAAGAGTGGACTATAAGTCACTCCCCTTACGGGCTAAAACGCCGAGCTAACGAGAACCTCGGCACCAAATAAAACCTAGTCGCCTCATCAGCATAGGTTAAGTATTAGTACTGAAGGCATAGGCAACTCGGGTGTGAACCCTATGATGCTTAGCTTGCCTCGGTATACTAGTTGAATCCAATAAGGGACAACCTACGTCAACTTAACCCAGGTGCGTACTGGTCGGGCATAAACTTACTATGATAACCACCTCGAGGTATACCATAAACTCTCCCCGAGTATCGGGAAACAGTTTGGAGTAACAACAACTAAGAAACCCCACTTCGGGCATTTAGCTAGTTCGAGTGATATAGCCACTCCGACAAAAAGTGAAAAGCACACAACACTTAGCAGAAGAAAGAAGCATCTCGTTACTAGTTCTTATAAACAAAAAAAAAAAAAGAAAAAACAGGGCCTAACAGCCCGAGACAATTCATCAAAAAAAGAAAGAAATACTTAAAATTGGGTCCAGATACCTGGGAACAACCATTCCAGAATCAGAATAAAAAAGAGCAGCTACAGACCTCAAGATTCCACCGCCTCCACATCCTCGTCGTCCTCCGGAGAGTTGGGTTCCTCCTCCTCTGCCATGTCCGCCATTTCTGGGTCCAGACCCTTCATCATTATGCCCTCAAGGTTGAGCCTGGAGAACTTTTTCCGGACCAATCATTGGTAGAGTTTGAATCCTGAACGGTAGGAGCTCGAGCCGTACTCCACTTGGAGGTCGTGGTACTCCTGGGAGTCTTTGAAGTCCCATACCGCCTTAGCTCACTCTACCTCCACCATGGCGTCAAAGTTCCAAGTCCGATCCTGGAGCGTGGACTCCAAGTTCTGGACCTGCTAGCGAAGGAGCTCCCTCTCCGCTATCACCCTTGACAACTCCTCCCAGTAGCGAGCAATCTCCTTAGATAGCCGGGTGATCTGTGCTTCCTGGTCCCGGGCGAGCAGCTCCTGAGCCTCGCCCCCCTTCTGAGCATGGAGGATTTCATCTCGGGCCTAGTTGAGCATGCCCTGGAGCTTTTGCACATTCGACCTTTGATGAGGGCATCCTTGGAGTGAATGTTGGTCTGGAGGGCCATGGTGTGGATGGCAGAGTTCACCTGACAGCAAAAGGCCGAGGTAAAAATAAAAAAATAAAAATAAATAGAAGAAGAAGAAGAAGAAGGGAAGGGAAGGAAAAAAGCAACCACTTACCACCATGCAGTGAGCTGAGGCCATCTTGGCTAGTTTCCTAGGGTCCATCCCTCCCCAGTCGGCGACCTCCTCGTGGGTGACTACCTGCCGGCTCCTTCGTGAGGCCACGATGAAGTCGGTGACACTTTCCTCCTTCCCCTCGGTAGGGAACCGTAGGAAGGCGATGAGGCGGGACTGCACAGATGAAGGGTACTGCCCTTGCGCCGGGACCTCGCCTTCTTCTGTGCCACCCTCCATGGCTACTCCCTCGAACAGGACCAGTGGGACCTCTGGCGATGGTTTAACGAAGGCTGGGTCGGTAGCCTCAAAATCGGTGCTCCCAGAAGTGGACGCTCAGTCAGGGCGTGACCTCTTCACCCTACGCTTTTGATTGCTTGACAGAAGGCGGTGTGCATCTACGCCAGACATGTTGGCTGCAAAAAATCACAAGGCATTAGTCCAAAAAGAAAAAAAAGGGAGCGCGACCTAAGGGCAACCTACCAAGGCTCAGGCCAGCCTACGCGAGCTTGTCCTCGCCCAAATAGTCCGATCAATGGAAGCCAATCACTGCCCAGGATTGTAGCGTCTCCCAAACTTTTGAATCCAAGTCAACACCCGAATCTTGGATGGCAGCCCTCCAATGGGTCTGGAAGGGCCACCCTTCGGGGTTGCGAACTACAAAATAATCCCGCTTCCAAGCTGGGATCTTGTTCGATAGCTCGTGAAGGAGTTTGAAGCCGGGATGGGGAGAAAAGTAATAAGAATGCCTCTCTGGAGGCACTCCGGGGGAGGCACTCTTGATGGAAAGAATAGAGGAGAAGATGTCGAGGTCAAGAGGAAGACAATACTCATAAAATAAAGAAATTGTCCCAACTACATTTCGGATTGAGTTGGGGTGAAGTTGGTCTATAGTAACATTAAAATGGTTTAAAACCTCCACTATCAAGGGATGCAGAGGAAGACAAAGGCCAGCAATGAGCTGTTCCTGGAAGATCACAATTTCATCGTGACCATGTTCCCAGGGATAGTCACCGGATGAGAGACTGTAGATGAGATTTCTGGGAAGGTCAAATTGAAGGACCAAGGTCCTGAGTCTCTCCATCGACATCGTGGAAGGACCGAAGCTGTCCGGCTCCCTACCCTAGGAAGTGGAAGTTGTTTCGCCGGAGGCCTCCCAAGCCTCTGGAGCCTGCTCCCAAGCTCCCCCTAAGCTCAAAGGGGCGTCATCCTGTTTACCGCCCTAGGGAAAGATATTGTACGAGTACCCAGACATTGCTGACAGAACAAGAGGACTCACCAGGAAAAAGCTGAACCGAAAGGACGTGTGAACAAAAGAAGAGCTCGAGCAACTAGGCAAAGGTGCAACCTCAAATCCGAAAGCAAGGCAAGTTGGTGTGAGAAAAATGAGGCCTGGGGCCCTCTTATTTGTAACCATTATGCCCACAAACCGATGGATCAGATCAAGGCGAATCCGATGGTTCGTAATCAAACTGATTGCACGTCTTCTGAAACTGAAGTATGACTGGCTGCATGTCTTCCATGATTAAGGTAATGCCGGCTGCACGTCTTTCGAAACTAAGAATCATTTTGGTGCGCTTTTTGGCACTTGAAAAGTTTGAAAATCGCCTGACATCTGTGTGTGTATTTAATGCGATCGGTCAATCCAATTTGAATTTTGGGTCAAATCCGCCTGTCACCTCATGGACTCCTCGCGCAAAGAGTGAGACCCTTAGCCCGAGGAGTGGGGGGCAATTGATGGAGGGTGATTTGACCCGATCTCTTAAGAAGGCGACGCATGGACATGACTCGACATAAGTAACAACTTAGCGTGACAACCTAGCTACAACTAAGTAACGAGGTCGTTAAAGTCATCGCAGGTCAGCTCGCTACATTACAGCTCTCCACGGAACAAGCTCACTACAGCGCGAGCTCAAGGACCCCAGTATGCTGAAAGGGAACACTCCAAGTTAAGTCTATCCCATCTCGCGAGCTCGGACAATCAGCTCGCTCCAATACTTAGGCAAGAGGGCCACCTCAAAGGCAACCTCAGGTGGAATCACCTCGGAATACCTCCAGGAGCTCGCTACAAGGCAGCTTGCTATGGGATATATCGCTACAAGGCAGCTCGCTATTAAGCGACGCGGCATTTTCAAGAAGCTTCTTATCTAACAAGACCGTACCCGTCAGACTGCACCATGTCTCCTAACTGACGGCGCAATCCCTGCCAGCCTGACGGACTGCACCCACGTCTCTTGACAGGTGGTGTCGTGCCTATCATTTCCGAGTTGTGTCTCTCATTTGATTGGGCAGCACTCTGCAACGGTTACCTGCACAGCGCTGGAAAATAACGGCTGCGATAGAGGGCCAATGGCGGTTACACCCGATTTGACAAGAACATCTGTATTTAAAGGCCCCGGTTTCCAAGGGGCGAAGGTAATTGAACTAATCTAGCGCTATTTGCACTCTTTGCTCTCTTTGCATTTCTTACAACTTTCTCAGAGTCCTAACTTAAGCATCGGAGTATTCCCACCAGGCAATCTCCCCGGGAATCCTTCACCTTTCTCTTCTCAAGTACCTTCCGTCGCCAGCTAGGAACCAGACATCCGCCAATTAGGAGTGCCCGGATTGCACTGCATCAATTAACATTACAACATAAACAATATATCTTCTTTCCAAGGATTATGTCCAAGGTTTTCGAAGGGCAACCCACAACCCAAAGACCATTTGTTACCTTCCACATTCAGCCCCATCTATAACACAATCCAAACAGCCCTTGCAAAGGGGCACGTGAAAAACACAAGGGAGTTTATTTTGACCTAGATGAAGGCAAGGATTATTCAAGAACATGTTTTTTATTTCACTTTTGAAAACAAAAACATATATACAACCAAGAACATATATATATATATATTGTTTTAAATAAATTGTATGGTTTATTGAACATGGTGTTGAGTACTTAAATGAAAACATGTTTGAAATCAGATTCAGGAACATGTTTTTGATTTCAATTTTGAAAACAAAAACATATATATACAACCAATAACATGTTTATTTTATTTTTATTTTAAGAAATGGTCTGTTTTTAGATAAAATGATTTTAATTTATTTTTGGAACCAGCAACAAGAAAAACAATTCATGTTACCGAACACTCCCTAATTTTACATATGAAATTACATTTCAAAAACTTTTCTCCGGTACTGAACATTTGTTTCCAACATGAAGGAGTCAGGGCTATGTATTTTGATTAAAAATAGACTTAGTTTTCAAGTATTTGGTAAGGTTCAAGTTTAAAGGAATTTTTTTCATAGTATTCATGATTTTGTTTTATTATCAACAAATAATATTTTGATCATTTTAATTATAATTTATTAATTCTATTCAAAATCAATATTAAATTGACGGATAAGATTCTGTTCCAATCCGAATATAAACGGATCACATTTGGATTACCTATATCTGGTTCAACCTATCCATTTGTAGCCCCACCTTGGGTTACCTTCGGATCACGCTTCATTAAAATGACGTATATCCAGGGCTGTAATCGGACTGTTCTCGAATAAGATGCAACAAAATTTACCTCCAATTGGATCGTGAGAACCTACATCCGAATCTGATCCAAAACTCAATTGAATTTTAAGATTTGAATTCGAATCTTAATGGATTCGGGTTAAATTCGGATTTAATTTATCTGTTTTAATTTTTTTAAATATCAAAAAAATAAAAAAATATTTATTTTTCAATTTATATATATAATAAATTAATTTAAATATAACATATTAAATTTGTTATATATATAAATTTATATGTAATATAATATATAAAATATATTTTTATAATTTTAAATATAAGTATATAAAATTTATATATTAAAATTAATAAATATTATTATATAATCAGATTCGGATTTTAACCAGATTAGATGGAGTCAAATCTAAATCTGATCTGATTAAATAAATTCATCATCCGAAATCTGAGATAATTGAATTGGGCCTTGGATTTTCGAGTACCAGTGTCAAGCCTATGCATATCTCTATCATACTCCCATTTAATGGGATTGGCCACGGGTTCTTTACAAGTAGAACTGTAGAGAATTTAGAATTGAGGGCATTCAGAAAACACTGGTTTAAAAATTACAACTACCAATCAGATTGAGCTGCAACTTGGGCTAGATTAACTTCCCCAAAAACTAGGGTTGGGTTGGGCAGAAGTTTGGATTAGGGTTAGGGTTGAAAAGTACGGATCTGATTTAATTTTGTCTTGAGTTGGGGTGGAAACCTTGTTCAACCTGATCCATATTGAACATATATGCATAGATACTATATGTCAAAAAATTTTAAGTTTTAATGCATTTTTTTCCTAAAACATGATAACTATAGTACTATAGTCTTTTACACACAATAATGATAATATTAAATTGAGATGAACCCTAAGGGTTGATGTTGTCAAACACCCCCTTCTAGGAAATGGATACATCTAAAAAGAGGAAGTAGAGAAATCGGACCAACCCAAACCCAACCTGATGTAGTAGGGCTGGGTTAGAGTTAAAGTAGTGAGTTAAACAACTTGAGTGGAGTTAGGATTGACCTCAACCCAACCTAATCAGCCCTACTTGCACCCCTAATCGTCATTAGGAGAATCATATTATTTGTAATTCTAAGGGTCTGTTTGGTTTATGATTAGAATCAAAACCAAACCAATGTGTCCTAAAATCAAATTAAGAATAGTCTATCTATCTCCCAAGTTGTTTAGTTCAAATGAGAATTTGAATGTGATCCTATAAGATATGTGATGGAGCGTGATTTTGATACTCCTAATTGGAGGGCAATTCAGATGTCAGTCTGCTTTACTGGCTGGTCGAACTGCAAATGAGGAAGGTTCAGAGGACCTGGGGTGGTTTACCTAGTTTGGGTACTTCGATGCTTAAGTTAGTACTTAGTTGGGCAAGTTGAATATTTGTATGCTAGTAGGCTAGTGAGTAGCAAATCGCGTGTACCTTATGTTGTTGGGAGTTGATGCTTTTATATAGGTGAGCTATCGTAGGTATCACGAAACACTTCCGAGATCTTTGGCCCGTGCTGTTAGGAGTCCATTCCGCACTAGGAGGTGGATTTCGTGCTAACTGATAAGGCTTGTCGAGTCCGTCCGATTCGGGTGAGACAAGGATAAGACATGCAGACGTGTGAGTTGCTAGGACGGTGCTAGAAGTTGGCTATTTGTCACCTCAACAGGTTGAGTCATCATGAGCTACTCGGACCTTGATCTTGGCCAAGGTGCCCGAGCCTTGAAATATCCAATGTGACCTGACTCGTTGAAGTGGCAAGGAATGCTAAGTTAATGCCCGATCAGCAGGTTGCTTCCACATATCTATGCATGAATACGTCGAGCCAAATCACCACTCATCAATATGCATTAATTGAAAGGAGGACTGACATTGTATAAAGAAAAATAGGGTTTGAGGATTTTTAAGTCACTTGGCATTTCTTATTTATTTATTTATTTATTTTTGCCAAATAGAAGGAAATTCTTATCGGAGGAGTGTGGAATGAGTCGAAATGTCGAATGACTATTCCTTGAAATGGAATGTCATACGGCCAGAGCCCAGAAATGAGAATGGGAATCCCATTCCGCCCTACCAAAGGGCTATTACCATTTCGGTTCCAACCCATTCCCGTTAACCAAACGGACCCTAATGTATTTTGTTATTTTCCTGTGGGCTGTGATTCACAGCCTGTGAATGTGATGATCGAAAATCAACTAGAGAGAAGGTTAAGAAGAGATGGTCCACTTTTCTTTGATTTATTGATTCATTCATCGAATTTTCATCTCTACGGCAAACATGTTCTGTTCAAGGCTGCTGTCTAAGAAAATCCCTCCCCTACCTTGTTTGAAGAACTCACGCCCTTTTCTCTTTGAAACCAAGCAAGTAAAAGAAGCTTTAGGATTGGACTTCAATGGCGGATCCATTTTGGGCGGTTCTCAGTTTTGGGGTTTCACTTCAAGGCGTGAATTTACTTATATGAGGCCATTCGGTGTTAACTGCAATTGTGTTTCAACGACTTTTGCTTCCCGGAATCTGCCGAGATGTTCTTCGTCGACTGTGGGTCCCTGGGTGAGGAGGGGTTATACGACTCAGACTGCACAGGCTGCAAGAGAGCGAAAGTCAAAGAAGACTCTTGTGTACTTAACAGCAGTGGCTTGCGTTATGGTGGGTTGTACTTATGCAGCTGTTCCACTTTACAGGAGATTCTGTCAAGCTACTGGTTATGGGGGCACTGTTCAACGACGCGAGGTGAGACCTAATTCTTATTTTTCTCATTTTTAATTAATTAAAAACCGTGTTGGATTTCTCATTAAAATCCCAGCTTTTAGGGGGTTTATTTTCTGAATGATCCTTTATCCCTTGTGACAAGGCATGGGTCTCTGCAGACTGTTGAGGAAAAGATTGCAAGACATGCTCAAGATGGATCTGCCCCTACAAGGTGTATGTCTATGTTGTTTGTTTTATTACTTTTACTTTACTATTTTGGCAAGGCATGTCTGAAAAAGGCGTTAGGAATATCTTGGAATATTTCTCGTTAAATTTTCGTTTTATTGTGATATGCTTTCTGAATAATTCTCAAGATGTCGGGATCATTTTAATTATGGTGGTTGTATGCAATACAGAGCATTTGTTCTATGAAATGTTAGTTACTGTTACATTAACTTAATATGGAATAGTCCTGCCATGGTTACAGAGGATGAGAGGAATGCTATTCAAATTCATGACAATAAAAAGATTTTGGGCTACACCAGAGTTTATCTCTTCTTCTGTATATTAGACGGTAGCAAAAGTTTCTCCCAGACTAGTTCTCAAATAATTTATAAAGGAGTCTAGTCATAAATAAGAAAAACCCCTTGACACTGTTTGATGT
The DNA here is from genome assembly GCF_056320005.1 of Nelumbo lutea. Classification (NCBI taxonomy): domain Eukaryota; kingdom Viridiplantae; phylum Streptophyta; class Magnoliopsida; order Proteales; family Nelumbonaceae; genus Nelumbo; species Nelumbo lutea. The sequence goes on from NC_142684.1 coordinate 127,782,608, forward strand.
AATACATCAAAACTGAACATTTTAGGATAGCTATCTGCATATTCTGCATATGTCCATCCTTCTTGTAATTAACTTCTCATTGCATCAAATCTATTATTTAATTTTTTTTTTTTGATAGTAAAGGTGTGGGTGTTGGTGTTTTGGAGTGTTTTCATCTGAACCAGAGTGGCTACTTAGCAACATGCCAATCAATGCTACGTCTCTGCTGGAGAAGAAAGAGAAGAGAAGAATAGTAAAGTAAGAAGGGGGAAATGGAGAGACGGCTGATTTTGTGCTAGTTCCTCAAAGTTGAGTCTGTGTTATTTTGTCCACAAAATGTAATCCGTTACTCTTATTTAGGGAGTGAGAACAAAATAAAACAAAGCATCTTCTAAAAGTAATGCTAATACACTTTGTTAGGTAGAGGGTGAAAGAGATGCAGCTCTTCCTTGAAGGATAAGGCATCCGTCATTCTGTCTTTCATTTACCCAATGTCTTAGGTTGGGGTCATGTGGTCCAACAGTAGGACGGTGATAGGACATCTACTCTACATATTGGATAAAGTAGGAAAACCAAGGTGATCTGGACTGATCCAAATGAGAGTAACCAAGATGGTCTAGGCCAAGGAGAAGATATTCATGGCTAACTGGCGAGATCTCAAAAGGTTATCAAACAGGGTCAGGTCATCCTCCAACCCATTGATCTTGCCCTACTATAAACGGGGCTATGCACATGATTGGCAACTAAAAATAGGCACCAACAAAAGTGTATTGCTGTAATCTTTCTGTAGCCATTTAATAATTATTTATAGTTTGTTGGTAATTCTAATTGATTAAGAGCTGGCTTTCGTAATTACAGTAAGACTCAGTTTTCTTATTGGATTTGAAAGTTATGTTATTATGTTAGAGTCATTCCCAAATCAGGTAAGACTTGTCATAGTCCTAGTTCATTTGTTAGTAGTGTTTCTTAGTTGGTGTTAAGGTTAGAAAACAAAGGGAAAGGACTGACCAACTTATCCTCTTTTTTTTTTTTTTGATATCAAATAATAAAGTGTTAGTATTCCTGTTAAATGTTGGAGTAATTCTACCTTTGTTAGTGGTGTTGATTCCTTCAAGCAATTATTAGGTGTTGGTTCTTATAAGTTCCTCTAGCTGCTGATTCCTGGGTTATTTTTATCTTCTTTTTTCTTTTTGCAGGTTGTCCTGCATCATATTGTTTCAAAGTATGAGAATCTACCCAACTTTGAGCCGAGTCTTTAACCAATTTGATACTCTGTAATGAGCCCATATTTATTGGTTTATAGAGGAGTTAGCAATCTCTCTGATTAGGAGTCTAAAAAAGTCAGTTGTTTGATTGATAATAGTTTGCTAACAACTTTCTCACTTGCAACTCTCTTTTTTTCTCTGCCACAAGCAGTCTAAGAAATTAGGTATTTGCATCTCCATGTTGAGATTGTCAGTCAAGATTAAATTTTGAGTTTGTCAATTAGTACAAGGGGCTTCTTTGTTCTGTTTTGGGTTAAGTTCTTTTTTTTATTGATTTTTCATCAACTTGATTATGTAGACTTTGTTTTAAGAACTTAGATAAAGATAAAGGCATTTAAGATGAGATTAAAATACCTTTCCCTGTTGTAATAATGAAAAGGGATGGGCTGAATCTGGGATTAAGCTAGGCATGCTGCATTTCACTTGTTCCCACTATACTCATGAAGAGTCTCTTCTCTAAGCATTGAATTCGGAATCCCGAAATTAAATTTAATTAAATTTGGTTTTCATTCTGAAAGCCATCTTTTTCCTACACATGTTAAGTGATCCCTGTTGGTTTAAAGAACTATGGTCCATCGATTTATGCCTTTCTTAGTCTTTTATCTTCATTTGAAATGTATTCTTCTAATCTTCTCTGCATTTTGATTTTTAGATTTTATTGTTTACAAACTTGTTTCATCCTTGTTCCTCAAAATTTTCTTTGGTTTTATGTGCATAGGGAGGTTGTGGTGCAGTTCAATGCTGATGTAGCAGATGGGATGCCATGGAAGTTTGTCCCTACACAAAGAGAAGTTTGCTCTTTTATAATATTCCTTTTTTCTCAGATGCACAAAGTATGAGTTCACTATGTAATGACTTTGGTTTATAATTTGCAGGTAAGGGTCAAGCCAGGAGAAAGTGCACTTGCATTTTACACTGCTCAAAACCGAAGCTCAACTCCTATTACTGGTGTTTCTACGTACAATGTCACCCCAATGAAGGTACTTCCTAATTGCATAGTTGGATAATCACTTATTGTTTTTTTTTTGGTCCATTAATTAAATACCATCTTTTGTATTGCTTTCTTTTTAATTCTTAATGTATCTCTACTCTAGTTTTGCATCTCCCAATAATGTATAATCTGAGCTGGTTCAATGCAAACTCGAATTGGTGAATTCCTGTAAATAAATGATTCATTATTTTTGTCTGATTGAAGAAAGGCATACTTGATTAGCAGAAACAGCAGATAAGCATGCAATCAGAGGACTGAAAGTTGTGACAAGAACACGAACTGGAATCTTTGAAGATGACTTTTCCTCACTGGTTTGATCGAATGGAGATGATTGAACCATAACAATGCAGTTTCTTTGAAGAATGTGGATGTTTTAAGTGGAAATTATGAGGAATAGATGCCTCCAAAATCAATTCCCCCCAAAAAGATAATAATAAAATGGAAAATATTTTAGGAATATTTTGTGCGATCTTAGAGAAGGTAGATGTATGTTAAATTCTCTCTTGGCATGGTATATCTTTTAATTTCTATTCCAAGGATGTCATATGATATGAGGGTTTTGAGATTTCACAAAGGATGCTATTAAAAGGTTTTTGAGATTTCTTGTACTTATGAGCCTTGAAATTAGCTTTTGTGTTATGTTAATAGTTACAAACCAAAAGATTTTCATTGTGGGGTGTTTTACTGTAAAAAATACATACAGAAACAAGGTGTTCATATTTTGAATCCATGCCTATTTGTAAATTTCATTTTATCAACATTTAATATTGTAATCCTTGATGGGGAGGGGTCATAGTTTCTTGTGAATCACCTTTTTTGCAAGCTGGACCTTTTTTTATCTGATTTCTCAGAGATCTTTTTGTAAATTCCCAATGTACAGGTTCTCATTGTACATGGGCTGATGTAATTAGGTTTCTTTTGCAATACAATACTTTACCTTCTTCAAAAAAAGAATGTATCTATAGCACAAACCTTTCTATTGTAGCAACCATGGTATTTTAAATCTAATTATTATATGCTCTGCAATTCTGTTCACATTTTTGTGGTCAGTTTTTTTTTTTCTTTTGATCAACAAATTTTGTGGTCATAGTTCGTTAAGTCAATAGACATTGTTTGAAAATGTGGAGGCATTAGATCAGGTACAAAAACCTCTAGATGCATGAAACATAAGCCTTGAGGCATGAGTAAGCACATTTTTAAAAGAAACGAAACTAATGAGGAAAAGCGTAGACATATATGCACAAGAAGGATTATATTTTTGTGTATCACCCAAGATAGTCCCAGCCATCCAGGGTCTTGGGAGAGGTAGATTGGAACTTTTTTCACAAAGCGGCTGCTCTCAGACTTGAACTTTTGTTTCAGACTTGTCAAGCCTTAATTTTACCACTGAATCAACAATTATATTTTTCTATAGGAGGATTATATTGACAAAATAAATGACCATATAAACAAGGATGACAAGAATAGGAGTTTTGAAGAAATTAGTTGCATAATAAAAAAAATCCTTTAATAACTATCAAAAATTGTTTTAAAAATGTTAAATTATAGATACACGGAGGTGCCAGATGGCTTGCTGGTAAAGTCTCTGGCTGGCTGTAGTTGAGACCTGGGATTGGACCCAACCTTATCAGGGTCGGGGGGGTTGGGCCATTGGAGTTTGTTGGTAGGGCTATCCCCCTTTGTGTGGTCCATTAAAAATAAAAATACAGCATGTGCACATGCATATGTATCTACACATAAGTTGCTCTTGTAATGAGAAGGCTACTTCTAATAATATATGAAATGCACATGTTCTTACATTAGGCATCTTAAAGAATAGGGGATGTACCTTATGCTTTCAGGTCTAAGCCTGAAGGTTAGGCCTTGAGAGGTTCTCCTTAAGGCTCATTTTGTGGAAAGGCATAATGTACCTTTTAGAATACTGGTTATAACTTGTTTGTTTTTGTGGTTTTTTGGTAAGTGAAGCCATTTCGTTAACCATAGGAGAAAGTACAGACTATCAGCATATATATATATATATATATATATATATAGAGAGAGAGAGAGAGAGAGAGAGAGAGAGAGAGAGAGAGAGAGAGAGAGAGAGAGAGAGAGAGAGAGAGAGAGAGAGAGAGAGAGAGAGAGAGAGAGAGAACTATTAGCAGATACTTGCACCACAACAAGCAGAGGCGTCCATCAAGCTAAGACAAAAGTTCAATGTGACTTTTGTAAGGATTGTCTATCCTTTGCCATGTCTTATAATGGTCATAAACTGGTACACCTTTATTTAAAATCCAGCAGTTCAATTTTAAATTCCTCTATTTAGATTATGGTCTGTTAAGGAAGAAGAAGAAGCTCTTAATAGCTATCTTATGGAACATATGGAAGGAGAGAAATGCTAGGGTATTTGAAAACAAAGAACATAGTATAGAGGATGTAATTGACCTGTGAGGAATTTAAAGATGTTAGGATGGATGATCTCATAAGAGGATGGCTGATCATGGCTGGTAGTGCCAATAAGAGGTTACCAAGAATTGTCAGCCAGGAAACCGCCTCCAGCAGGAAGTTTAAAACTAACTTTGATGGCTGCCATCTTGGTAATCCTGAAGACTCAAGTGTTGGTGGTGTGGTTAGAGATGAAAGTCCTTGAAGGCCTGAGGTTATGGTCATAATTCAAGGATTGAGAACATGTGGCTGTGTTCTAATGGTTTTATGGAGAAAGTCAAGGAATGGTGGGAGGGCAGTAATCCAAGGGTGCAATGGAAGCGTATGGATTTCATTGGAAATTGAAGGAAATTAAAGCTAAAATTAAGGAATGAAACATCCAACAGTTTGGAAGGTTGGGGAAGAAGAAGCAATGGGTGATTAACAGAATTGAGGATTTTGATTCAAAGGAAACTTTAGGCACTTTTGAAGAAAGGTGGACATTGAGGAGGAAATTGGAAGATATACTGTTGTAGGAAGAGATCATCTGGAGATATAAATCAAGGAATAATTTGGTTAAGGAGGGTGATAGAAAATCAAAATTCTTTCATGCCTTGGCTAACAGTAGGAGGAGAAAATTGTCTCAAAATTGGTAGTGGAGGGAGTTACTTTAAACCAACATAATCAGATTGCTAGGGCTTTTGTTGATCACTTTAAATCAATATTTAGGAGTCCCTTTGCTGAAAGGATGTGGATTGATGGTCTGGATTGAGCTAAATTGTATGAGGCCTCTAATAGTCTAGGGACCAAACCACAATATTTAATGTCTGACATTATAAGGACTAGACCACAGTCCCCTAGAAGGCTAGGCCACAATATCTAATTGGCAGGTATGTAAGACAATTTTGGTTATGAAAGAATCTCATTATGAATGATGTGATTATCTCTGGCGATCGACGACAAGAAACAGGTCGGAGGTGATGGTGGCTTAAGGTTGGAGAAAGTGGAGGCTGATTCGGTGGAGATCCCAAATGTTTCGAAGAGAAATTCCAAAGAAAACCCTTGTGGGGAGAAGGAGATGGGAGTTAGAGAATTGGTATAGTTGGGGAGGTTCGGATGCAAGAATGAGGAAAAATTTTACCTATAGCAAAGCAGCGGGAGCTGGTGTGTGGTCGGAGTATGGTGCAACAGAGCTGAAGCAGTGTGATGATAGTGTGGTCATGTTTATTGACCAACCGGGGGGGGGGGTGTAGACGCAAGGAAAAAATTCTTAAGAAGCTGCCTTGTGGGGAGATTTTGGTGGGGAGTAGGGGTGAGAGAAGTAAGGGACTGGGTGAAGAGAGTATGGAGGGAGGTGGGAGTTGTGAAGGTAAAGAAAATGGTGAATGACCTTTTCCTCTTTATTCTTCTGTTGAAGGAAGATACAGGTTGGATTCATAGAAATGGCCTGTGGTGGATGGGAAGAAATCAACTTCTTCTGGACTAGTGGGGGGCAAGTGCCGGATGCTTCTACCCAGAAGTGGATTCTGATTCTGTCCACGACAACCCAATCTGGATAAGGATTTTTGGCTTTCCCCTAATCCTCTGGTGTCCGAGTGTGATCAAGGCGATTGGGGATAGATGTGGGGGATTCCTGGAAATTGACGATTCTCCGACGGAACTCGAAACCTGTGAGTGGGTCAGGATGAAGGTGCATGGTGGTGAAAACATCCCTGATAGTGTGGAAGTTGTTGGTGGTAAGGTTCTATTCACAGTCAAAATCTGGTCGGAGGTCCTCCCGTCAGCTAGAAGATGGAACCCTTTGAAAGTAGGGGGGGGGGAAGAGAGGATTCAGAAACCCTTATTATTGAAGACATGGAGGAGAGTTTGTCTTCAAAAGAACATGAAAGAGAAGCAACGACTAGCCTTCCCACACCATTTCAGGGGAAGAGGCAGAGATCCTGACGGTCGGAGTCCGGTGAAAGGGAGGATGAAGAAGATGAAGAGATGGGGAATACAAACCATCAGATCTTCAAACAAATGGACGGTAGAAATGGTGTCTCGAGAAGCCCAAAAGAGGGGGAGATTCAATTTTGCTAGAGGTTCTTGAAAACTTTATTTGATGATAGATGGCGCAAATGGATATCATGATGTGTTAGGGCTTATCATTAATCTATTTTGGTTAATGGAACTGTGGTGGATCATTTCCATGCCTTTAGGGGACTAAGACAAGGGGACCCCATTTCCCTCTATTCTTATTGATCTTAATAGCAGATGTGCTTGGTAGATTGATTTCTAGAGCTGATTCTAGAAACTTAAGGGGTATCCACTTGTAGCTTGTTGATGATACCATTATTTTTTGTGATGGTGGTGATCCTAGATGGGTGTGAAGTTTGAGGATAATTGTATTTTGCCTTTGAAAAGATGTCGAATCTGAAAATCAATTGGGAAAAAAGTTGTCTTGTGGGCATCGATATGGAGGGGAGAGAAATAGCAGAAGGGGTTGGAACTTTAGGGTGTAAGGTTGCTTAATGAGTGGCCAATAAACTATTTGGGCTTGCCTTTGGTGGATAATCCAAGAGGCAACAATTTTTGGAATATGATAATTGAGGGGTTTACTAAAAAGTTGGCCACATGGAAAAGTTATTTGTTCAGTGTGCTTTCTTTCAATTTTTAGGATTCTAGTGGGGGCTAGTAAGTAAGAGGTTAGAAAAAATGATGAGGGATTTTTTGTAGGAGCCAGGGGAGGAAAAGAAGGGTTGGGATGTAGTCAGAAGAAGCAAAAAGTTTGGAGGGGTTAGGTTTGGAATATTCAGGAAAGGAATGTGGCTTTGCTAGCTAAATGGCTTAGGAGGTTTCTAGTTGATAGGGATAAGTTGTGGGTAAAGGTAGGTAATTCTAAGTATCCATGGGCTTGTGGTTGATGGTTGGGATGCTAGAGTTTTGGTTAGAGCTACAAAAAGTTCTCCTTGGAAGTCTATCCATGCAATCCTTCGTATCTTCTTGCTACATATCAGGTATAATCTCAGTTCTGGTAATCTTGTAAATTTTTTGGGACACGTTTGGTTGAGCATCTCACCATTAAAAGAACAATTCCCTTCCCTTAATGCAATTTCTAATCGAAAGAATGAGCCTATTGCCTCATTTGTGGTTCATTCCAATTCTAACCCAGGGTTTGATTGGGATTTGGGTTTTATCAGAGGTTTGTGTGATTGCGTATTAACCGGCACTCTGTCTTTGATCCAAAGTCTTGAAGGGGTGTTTTTGAGCCCTTTAAGATGTTGATTGTCGAATTTGGACTCTTCCCGTTGGGTTCTTTCATGTGTACCTCTTTCCTTGTGTCCTTAAACCAACTGAGTGATAGTTTGGGCATATTGTTTCCAATAAAAGAGGTTTTGAGTAAGCCAATTCCACCTAGGAATGGAGGCTTCTTTTGGGAAGTGTTTATGGAAAGATTTAATACCTGTGATTTGCTTCAGAGGAAAAGGTCTAATTGGTGCTTATCCCCTCACTGGTGTCTCCGTTGTAGTTTGTAAGGCTAATAATGAGTCTTCTCATCACTTATTAATCTTCTGCCTCTTTGTGTCATCAATTTGGGAATGGTTTTTCTCCTTGTTTAGATGTAGGTGGAACCCTCTGCCAAATGTACAAAGCCTTTTTAGTAGGGCTGCAACTTGGGTGGGCCCAAATTGACCCAACCCACAATTTTACATGGTTGGGCTTAAATTTTCAGTCCTTGGGCTGGACCTGGGCCCATAAGTTTGGGCTTTTAAATTTTTTGTATGTATGTATGTATGTATGCATATTTTTTTAATAAACTATACATATATGTATACATGCATACATACATGCGCATGTATATAAATTTTTAGTGTGGGCTGGGCTCAGGCTGAATAGTTCGGGCTTGACCTCAGGCTTGGGCCGGGTTTGGGCTTTAGGCCCAATTCTTAGGATTGGGCTTGGGTTGAGCTAAAACCTGGCCCAGCCTGCCCAACTTGCACCTCTACTTTTTAGTCCAACCTTTGTTAGCTGAAGGAAGAAGAGGGGAAGACTTTTGTGGAAGTGCATGAGAGCAGCAGTATGTTGGACTATTTGGGAAGAGAGGAACCTGAGAACATTTGCAGAAAAAAGGAGTAGGGATGTCCTTATTGAATCCATCACCATTAGAGTGTTACATTTGGTGAAAACCCTAAAATTTATTCGAGGATATTTCATCTATCAATTTGATGAGAAGTTGGAAGGAAGTAACTGATTCTGCTCCTTTGAAGGTTGGTACAAGGTTATCTTGGTCCCCTCCTTTCAGTGGTTTCATTAATCTGAACTTTGACGGTAGTGGTGAAGGAAATCCAGGTCCTTCAGGTATGGGAGGAATTTTCAGAAATGATGAAAGTAAAATAATTTCTCTTTTTTCTGGTCCCTTAGGTGTAGGAGACTCCCTAAAGCTGTCATTGGAAGAAGTTCAAAAAGCCAAGGATTTGAATATTTTTAAGCTGATAATAGAAGGGGATTCAAAGTTGGTTATTAATTGGCTTTGAAAGGAGGAAGAGTTGGGTTGATGGGATTATTAATGAAAAAAAGGAAGTTAAGTGGCTAACACAAGAATTGGAACTGAAGCTGATTTGGGTGAAAAGAGAAGCTAATGGTTTTGAGATGCGTTGGCTAAACAAGGGGTTAGAAGGAATCCAATTTTCTGGGCTATGTTGTTGTTGAATGATTTTTTAATCCAAATAATATTTAAATAATTCATAACCCAAATAAGTGGATTAGCTAGTCTGCTAGCTAAATCATCAAAACTATAAAAAAAGTGTCCCGTATGGGAGTTTTCTCTTTTTAAGTGGGAGGGACAGGTGTCCTTCACCTAGGAGGAGGAGGAGGTAGTTACATAACTACCCCACTCCCTATTTAGGCTCCTTGAGGAGAAGCTAGAAGGCCCTCTTCGGAGAAATTTGTCTTAAGAGATTCTTAAGAATAGCCAAGATAAAGAGAGAAGAAAAGAGAAGTGCTCAAGGGAAGACAGGGAAGGAAAAGAAGTCTCACTAATACAGGTAGGAAAAGGAAAGTCCTCTCTGTGAATACTTCCTATATATATGTTTTCTGTTCTGTATTCTTCCTTCTCTCTCTTTTATTTTCACTTTTGAGAAAGGAAATAGGGGGAAATAAACCATCTATGACCAGGTGCCTCTACTTGGTTGATTATGGTCCCTCTTTCAAGACAAAGTTGGGGATTAAACCATCTACAGTCTAATTCTCAAGGGCTGATTATGGTTCCCTTCAAATGAAAATGAAGGATAGGGGGATAAAAACTGTCTATAGTCAAATATTCAATTTGATTGACTACGGTTCCCTTCTTGTACGCAAAAATCCAAAGGATTAAGGTTGTCTACAGTCATAATTTCATTTGATCGACTACAACTCATTGTGAAGAAAGGAGTGAGAAGGAAATCTTCCTTGTATCAAAAAGAAAAGAGAGAAATGTATTGTTGTAGAGTTTCTCAATTGTATTTTTTTCTTCTCATTCTTGTACACTTGATGTAAAAGAAATGCAAATGAAAAGTTCTTTTTAAGTACTCTATTATTCTTTTCTTTTGTAATATGCATTCATTTCTATAAGTCAGAATCAAAAGGTGTTCTCTACTTTCTTGTGGAGATGTAATTAAGGGGAACAATTCATATAATTCCCTGAATGGGCCTTACTGAAAATAATAAAAACTCAATCACTTGATTGAGTGAATTATGTTGCATGCGAATAAAGTTTTCACACCAACAGTTGTAATCTTGTATAGTGGTTGGGGAGAGTTAAGAGAGCTTATCTGCCACCTTTCATTGCACTGTTGTAACTTTTAATGAATGAAATTATTCAGTTAAAAAATCAAGGATTGAAATTATCTAACCAGCAAAGCTGTAGAAATATGACCACAAGTGACTGTCAAGTGGCCATTTTCTGCTGTTGTTTTGGGACCCATTGGACATGGAAGATTCTTGAGGGATGAGATTATGGCCATAATTCAAGGACTGAAACTATCTAACCACCAAAACTGGAGAAATATGATCACAGAAGGTGACTATCAAGTGGCCGTTTTGTGGCTTGAATCAGAAGAAGAACCTTCATTGAAGCTTCTATTTTTAGTGAGAGAAGCTAGGGACTTGGGAAGAAATATAAATTGCTCGTTCAGGTGGATTCCTAGATCTGGAAATGATTTAGCAAAAGCAGGTGTGATAAGGCAAGCATTTGATTGGGGTCTGCTGGGTCCTTGGGGGCAGGGGCCAAATTGTAGTCTGTACACCAAATAAATAATGTTTTTTTTTTTTTTTTTACAATTTGGTTCATTTTTATTAAATGAAACTCTTCATTGTTGATTATCAAAAAAATTACTGCCCAAGTGCCCATTTGTCAGCTACTAAATTGCCATGTCTACCAAATTGAATAGGAAAGAGAAATGTGACTATTCATATTTCAAATCTAGGACAAGGATACGAGTATTCCATCCAATATGTCAATACGGTGCCTTTTCTTTTGATGTATGAACATCACATTTTGTGACTCTGTCCTGTTGAACATAGTGGCACTTTTTATATTTTACACAACGATCCTTGCTAGTGAATCATACCGTTTTTATATCTTCATTGATAAACTACAAGCTATGCATTAAAAAACATGTGTATTCTGGTTGATTTGGGAGGTGGAATGATCAGGGTGAGACCTTTTTTGCAGGCTGCAGTATATTTCAACAAAATACAATGCTTTTGCTTTGAGGAGCAACGACTTCTTCCAGGAGAGCAGATTGACATGCCGGTAGGTTTCTTGCCCTCCTTTATAATACTGTTGATAGCTTCATTTATGCAAAATGATGCAATTCTGTCTCAATTTGCAGGTCTTCTTCTATATTGACCCTGAATTTGAGACGGACCCTAGAATGGATGGTGTCAACAATTTGATCTTATCCTACACCTTTTTCAAAGTAGGCGAAGAGTAGACATACTGCCTGTGTTTTCCAGTGATAGTGCTACTAGTGGCTTACTTCCCATTTTTTGGCGTTGTGGTACTTGGTTAAAAAAAGAACATTGGTAGATTGTTTTGCAATTCATTTTTTTTACTGATAATAACAGTTATATTCCTCATTTCCTTCTGTCAATAGGAAATAGAATAGAGAGCAGTTGATGCTGTTGTATGTACTTATATTAATAAGTGAATTAGACCCATCTTTTTTTTTGGTGGGGGGGAGGGGGTATTGTGATCTTATGGTTATAAGGTCTTCTCTGAATTGTCTCACATTCTCAATTAGAGTGACAATACAAAATAAAGACATCGATGGTTGAAACTCAAACTTATTCCATATTTGGCATGAATTTTGAACTATCCAAACTTTCATTTTATTTCTTAATCAACTTTGTTCTTTTTTTTTTTCTTTTCCTTTTAATTTTTCAAACAGCCATTTATATTTCATCGTATACCATCCAAATCCAGTGGCATGAAGCTATGGTTCATGAGTTAAATTGAACTCTAATCGATGGAGAGCTTAAGCATAATTTTCTCAAGAAATGGCTCTTCATGACTTCTCATTTGGGGAGATAGGCCTTTATTTTCCAGTTGATTATGGGCTGAGTCTGGCTTAATAACTATTTGTCTTGTGATCCAGGCACAAGTACCTTGCGCATGGACGCCATTCAAACTTTCATCACCATTCATAAAAGAAAAAGGCTTTATTAGCATTAAGCGTGTTAATTTATCAGGTGAAAGATTCCTTTGGCTTAGAAGTTAACTTGTCTTGTATTAAAACATTTTTCATCCATTCTCTTGTTTTGCAATTATCTGGAAATCAGCTACAGCAGTTTGTAGCAAACCCTTTGGCTTCGGTGTAAATACAAAATTACACCGATGGAATTTTACAACGGTCAGATTTCTGAGTGTAAAATGCAAACCGGCTTTATACTCCTTTTACACTCTTGTGTGTTTGGATGAACGATGTAAAAGGTAGCATCGCTTAAGCCTTTGATTTCTCAGTCCATCTCTTTTTTCCATGTCCAACATTGAGCATGATCTTCAAAAGCCTAAAAAGTTGTTGAGATAAATGTTTTCGTTTTCTCGGAGAACAAGAACCCCTATTTTTCTATGATGAATCAGTGGATGAATGATGAATCGGTGTTAAATGTTTACATGAAATTAAAAGGGAAAACATGAGAAAGAACAAGAGCTATGTAGGATTTCTAGACAAAATCGAGTAACAGGGAAACCCACGGAAAATCAATTTGGGGTATAATTCTGGCTCTGGGATCGAAATATGCTGCATCTGTGATAAGAGCTTTGTAAGATTTAGGCTTATAGACTGACTTTGATTTTGGGATCGAAAAGTGGAGTTTCTTTGCCGCTACTGTAGTTTCAGAAGCTTCTCTTGTTCAAGACATGTTTGGGTTTTCACTGCTGACCGACTGATTCCATCTTGGAATCTTGGACGTTACATCGGCCGCCAACCAGATGTCTGAGGTCATGGTGGCTGCTACAACAGTTCTTGGAGAGAGAAAAAGAGAGAGAGAGAGAGAGAATCACACTCACCGGCGAAGCAGCGACACCAAGAGATACTACTGGGAGAACTACCTTTGCACCGATGAAGAGATGAGAAGAGGTTTTTACATCGATTTTTTCGATATATTTTACATCGATTCTTGATGTAAAAATCTATTGAAAAGCTTGTTTACATTGATACGTTTTTATTTTACACTCCAATCAAACAGCTGTAAAACCAGAGTAAAATTACATCAAACCAGATTTTACACTGCTTCCAAACGCAGCCTTAAGCTGGATAGAAGGGTAATATGCAATCATCATGTGAACTCAAAACTAAACAAAGAACCTCAAAGAGGATTAGATTTTCTTCTGTCTACAAAGGTAAAAAGACTACAATAAATCGGTACATGCAGTGATCCCCATGGTCAGATTGATTAGTTTCATAGTGACTTTACCAAATTCATGCAGAGTCGGAGATTTGGTGTTATGGAAGCTAGAGCAGCTGCCAACCTTTGAAGTTGATCTGTGGTGCTTTACAAGAGGGACTAATGACTGCACGCATCTGTAATCAGCAGCATCCATAATCTGTACGACCTCTCTGTGAGTCGTGGCAAAGCTTTTTTTACACATGCAAGATGATCAATAAAAACAAATGAGAATGTTAGAAGATAATTGAGCAGAGAACCTGACTACGAATGCAAGTAATATGAACAGCTAAGAACATACCCAAGATACAAGAACACCTTTTCCGGGAGGCCTTTTCATGTCAACTGGCACTCTGCCTGTGAGCAACTCCAATAGCACAACTCCAGAACTGCATACGTCTGATTTTGTAGTCAGGTACCCGGTTAACGCCTGATTACTCCCTTCTCCAAGTCATTTAACAGAGTAAACACATCCATTCTCAAGCTAAGGCAGTTTAACATGATAGTCTGCTCTTCTCTTTAACAATGTCATTTAACAGAGAAAAACAATACTATTACTAAGACTAATCTTAGGTGCATGCATTTCTAAGCTTCAAAAAGAAATTAAACAAAAGAGAGGAATAAAATAGTTACAGGTGGAGAACATTGTTTCATGCTATTCATAAATAAACCCCACCCAATGTAAATGTCAATCATAATCAAGGTTCAAAGTCCGTATTGTCCAATATGTATCATATCGGGAGCACCCCAATATGCCCCTACAGAGAGTGTATTGGACTTCTGACCAGTTCAAGGGGTGGAGGAGCCTTAAACCGGCCCCCTTGAACCGGTTTTGAAAAAAATAAAAAAAGTAAATAAAAAAACTGATACTGCCTGATACGCCCCTACCGACGTATCAGGTGTATCGATATTTAGAACCTTATATATGATGGAATCAGATGTTTTTAATTATTTCCAGAGCTAACAGTTTTTTTTTTCATAATTTCTTCCTTAAGCGGAGGTGGTGGTGAGATGGCTAAATGAAGACAATATTGGTTTGTGGAACTATATCAATGAAAAGAAAAAATTTAAATGGCCAACCAGGGACATTGAGATGAAATACAGTTGGTGAAGGGAATTGCTAACTCACTTGTTGACGGGTTAACAAATTTGTAAAGGGCGAATCGAGATTTTTTGTTTTGGGCTCATTTCTAATTTTGTTTTCTTTTGTAATTTATTGGTGGGGAAGTGAAGACAGTTTACCTTCGGGGACGATGTATCCCTGGGTGCCCAACAAACGAGTGGAAACATGTTCACCAGCTATACTGGTTCTATACCGTTTGAGTCAGACAGATCCATGGGCTGTATGTTGTGGCCCAAATCCAATAATTCTAAGCTGTCCATGTTTATTCCATTCATGATGTGATGTGGCCCATGTAGGTAGGGGTGTCAATTGGATTGGATTTGGTCCAATCCGATCCAGTCTAATGTGAATTCATTATAAATGGATCAGGTTCAATCCAATCCAATGAATGTTTTGGACCAATTTTGATTGGTCTAATTCAATGCCTGGACTGCCCAATCTATTCAAATTCATTTTAATTTAGATTGGTTTCAACCCAAACCTGGTTCATTGATACATATATTCTTATCTTATGTTAATGGACCAGATATTGGCTTAATCCAATCCAATCCAATATAAATTTGTTACGGATGGATCAGGTCCAATCCAATCTAATAAATATTTTGGATCAAATTGGTCCAATCCAATGTCTTATTGGTCCATCCAATCCGTCCAAATTGATTTTGGACTGGAGGGAGTCCAATCCAAAACCGGTCCACTGACACCCTTACATGTAGGTCTCATACAAAACAAGTTGTGTATTACCGTAGCACCCAACAATTCCACCACTGATCCTATAAATCTTTCACAAGATCCTTGTCTGAACTTCCCTTAAAACTTTGAGAGTTGATCATATCAAATCTCTTTGCGACTGCAATGCTTCTTCTGTAAAAGATGGGCGATCGATTTGCAATCCAATCTGATTACTCCCTTCTCCAAGTCAGTCTCGACGGTTGCCAATGAACCTGATGTCCCTAGTTCAACCTTTGTTTCTTTGTTTATATTCCTACAACTGCAAATCGTTTATCATCAACTGGCTCAGGGGGCCAAAAGTTCAATTCAGGATTTCATATTTTTTTGAACAGCCGCCAGCTGATGCTCTTGATGCATAAAACTTTGTGCCAAAAATTATGGTTGGTTGCATTCATTAAAAAAAAAAAAAAAGGTTGGTTGCTGCTTAGAATATATCCTTGTGGTGTTCTCTTCTTCAACCCCTTCACCAACGAGGACTAAACTTCCAGATTTACCTAAGCCTTACCAGTTTCAAGTAGCTTCCTTCTCATCTCCACCAACTTCTTCTAATTATATTGTTTTTGGTGCTAATTCTCTTAAACACCGACTTGATTCATATATTTTTCATTCTCTTGATGAAGACAACTGCATTGTTTATCAAAATCTACCAAACAATATGCCCTTCTACCAATCCGTGACCAATCTTGTTTTCTACAAGGGACTCTTTTACTGCCTTGCTATGGATGGAAGCTTGGCAACCTTGAACTCAAGAAAGAACATGGAGAGTAGACATAATTGGACTCTTCTGGGCAGACCCAAAGCAACAATTCGTTTACAAACCTATCTGATGTTTTCTTTTTTTTTTTGGTAACTCCTATCAGATGTTTTTAGTGGAATGTAATGGAGCTCTTTTATCAGTGTTTCTTGGCCAAGGAGGTGAATGGATACGTGTTTAGGCTGCATTTGGCATTCCTTCTTTTAAGGACTTGTCTCCTTTTTATAGTTAAAAACTCAGTGAGGAGATAAGTCCTTAAAATAAGAAATGGTACTGAAAGAAGATCAGACGCTATTTGTTAGCACTTGGCCGTCTCTCTCAAGAAAGAAAGTGGCAAGGAGAATGACTAACAAAATTTTCTTTTCATGATTCAACATTGATGATAGAAGCAACAAGACCCGTCAATATAGTATGTGCTACTCTTTAAGTACTAAAAAGTACTAAACTCTTGGAAGTGATTATTCCAGCAAAGGTTTATATGGCATAAAATAAAGGGAGAATGATGGTTCAGCCCAGGGTCAGAATTGTAGGCCAAAGTACTGTTGGGGTAGGTGTTAGCTTGGAATTGATATCAATTCACAGGCATTGGTGCATAAAGTGTGGGTATTTAACATTTTGAATGTGTATAGATCTGCAGTGAGATTCAGAAATTTGCATTGGGCATGTCCGTATTTCTCCATAAAATAAAAGGGAGGGTGGACTTTATATAGATTGAACCAAGGTTCAAAATATCGATACACCCGATACGCTGATAGGGGTGTATCAGGTGAATTGATAACTTTTTTTTTTTTTACTTTTTTTTATATATTTTTTCCAAACTGATTCAAAGGACCGATTTTGAGCTCCACCCGCTGAACCGGTCAGACCCCTATACACCCACTGTAGGGGCATATCGGAGAAGTCCCGGAACGATATGTATCGATACTTTGAACCTTAGATTGAATCCAGTTTTGTAATATCGCCAGAAGAGGAACTCAATTGGGTTGTGAATCTTCTCCCAAGATGGTAGCTATCTCAACTTACAACTTTTGTTATTTATTTATTTATTTTTTTTCATGCATTATAATTACTTTCGTTCTATAGTTTGATTTTGTTAGGAATTGCCAATTTATAATTCTGATTCACCATTCGAAGAATACAATGTTATAGTGTTTTATCCAATTTTATGTCTATTTCAAGTGTTTGTGTGGATTCTCAAAAAATGAGTCTTGTTTCACAAAATATTTATTTATTTTGTCACCTACGTACAAGGTAAATTAAAAGATAAAGAAATAATAAATGCGACCTCAGTCCTCCATAATGTATTATCGGGCAAAGATAAAATTCAATTTGAAAACTTGTTTGAAAAAAAAAAACACTGAATCCATACACGGATTTCTTTCCTATACATACATAAATTCTGATTACTTATTAATAATTATTAACCCGTGCAACTTGGAAATAGTTACATGGGAAGTAGCAGAAGCAATCTCTGCAACCTACAACAATAAAATAAGAGATGTAGAAAAGAATACAGAAAAGGCCAGGAACTTTTCATTTTATGTGATGGATTTTGAAGCATCTAAAATATAAACACGACACTGTCATGAACTCTGGACTTCTGGTTCTGTGCCACACACTCAGATATCCACATTAGGTTCCTGATCTCCTGCTCTCTTAACCTCATGTATGCGAAGAAAACACCATAATGGAACTGAAAATCAAAAAGAAAATCAATCATCATTCTTCATGTTGATAACATCATAGTGTAAGTAAATAAAATAAAAAAGTAAATGTAAGGCACTTTTTTACCATAAATGGACTAGTTAATAGATTTATTAGTATAGTTTCGTGTCTTGAAACACTTTCTGGCTCAACGAATTGACCAACCAATCTGTGGATTTTTTAGCTTGTAAACCATGAAAGCTTAATGCCCTGTCCCCTCAAATTAATATTTACATGAGAATACAAAACGAAACTGGTTTCATGGTGCCCGAAGTATGTACCTGTTGTTCGAAGGCCAAGCAGAGTCTTTTCACCTCCTCTTCATAAAATGCTTTGTCTAGCATTTGGCTCTCTCCATAAGATAACTTGGCAAAAATAGACTGGTAAGCAGGATATTTCTCCAGGGCACCACGAACCTACAACAGTAATCCAATCCATGAAAGGCTATGAGTAGAAGCACAATGAGTTGAGTATCAGAAAGAATGACAAGGAAAAGTGAGGACTATACATCTAGAAAATAGAAATCAAGAACTCTATTGGGCTTCATGTCAAAATAATTAGGTTTTTTAATTGCATTTGTATTAAATATATGCAGGTTATTCTTCAGAGAAAGATACCACTACACTTACAGACAGGATATTTGTGGTTCTCAGATTGAACAAAACAAGAGGCCAACGATAGTGTTTAGTCCTTTTGCAAGGATTAACATTGCGTAACGTAACAGTCACTTAAATCATGAAAATACATTTTCATATCTAAAAGTTTTTTCTTATATACATTACAAGTCAAACATTCATAATTGACCAAACAAGTAATGCACAATGCTGACTAACAGGTCCAACTTAAGAAAGCATTCATGGTTCTTAAAATTAAGTCATGAAAACGCATTCTCATAAATTCTTGTTATGTACATTACAAATCAACTATTCATAACTGACCAGACAAGTAATGCACGGTGTTGACTAACAGGTAAGCCCAACTTAAGAAAGCAGTAAAGGTTGCTAACATTTTATTTCATCAAATAGTGGAAGATCCTTTAAAGAACATAAACAAGAAGAGAAGATAATCCTTCCAATGTTGGAAATGGAATTCTGTTAAAGAAACTTACCTGATCGACGTCTTCACAGACCGCAAGTTCCTCATGCCCATAGGGATATCTACAAAGCAGAAATACAATATAATTAGTAAAATCTTCATTCCGGGCTAAAAAAAAAAAAAGGCTTGCAGGAGAAGCTTACAGCAAACCAAAATTAGAGTAGAGCTTCTTGCGGTCATCCCGTGTCAGCTCAGTGCCAATACTGCAAAAAGGAAACCACAGGCATGTAAAAGTTCCATATGTGGAAGTGTAGAAGAGTATCAAAATACCTAAAGAAAACTGGCAGCATGAGACAACAACATGCACACTTATATACAGTTATACACTCTACCTGTTTATTGTGATATTGACAGCCCGTTTGTCAGCCTCGAAGGCTAAAAGGTCAGTCATAATCTCTGCAGTAGCACCTCCAAGTTTCTGCTTGAAAATATAACTTTAGACGCTTTCACATAGATTTCAATAGATCATTTCTCTATAAACTTTGTAAATAATGCTCACCTTGCAAAACTTATAGAAATCTTCAAGGTATGCCTTGTAAAGAGTGTTCCTCATAATTTCAATGTTCATGTCATCCAAGTCCTATAGAAGGTGCAAAACAAAGATAATGAAATAACAGTATAAATGTGGAAACAACCATTTTTCATGCTTAGAAATGAAGTTTTGTCCTCTCTTAAACAAAATTGAAAAAACAGATCATTTTCAACTAGTGCATATTGACAGATTCTATCTGCGTGACAAGAAGCAATATTTAAAATTAGAAATTAAATTATGAAGTATACCTATCTATTGGACTACTATTTAAGAGTGTCTACCTTTTAAGTAGGCTAAATGAAAGAATATATTACTAATTGTCCCAAAGCTAATTTATATCCCACCATATAAATGTTTAAAGGTTACAAAGTATTAATGTCCTAAAAACTGTTCACATAAAAAACCACAGAAAACAATTTTTTGGCTTTAGAAATTCACTGCTCATGTTAGGGGTGTTTGTTTGGTTGGTTTAGTTAGAACCAAGAACCTAACCAACATTTTGGTTTGGGCATTCTAACAAACCGAACCGAACCGCTCTTGTTGTCATAACGAACCAAATTCAATTCAGTTTGGGCCCATTAACAAGCTCGACAAGTTAATAAATAATATATGTATTAATAAATATTATATATTATATTAATAAATAAAATTTGTAATAATATATATATATACATACATACATACATATGTATTAATATATATCGGTTTATTCTGTTTTCGGTTTGGTTTGGTAGCCGAATTTGAACACCCCTAGCTCATGTGCTAGAAAAATGCAAATATCTAAAATATATGGAATTCACCAGGTCAATACCTCAGACGTAATGCATTCAGAGAAATATGGAGCCAATGGTGTGTCAACAAGCACTAATCTGTAAAGCTCACGCATATTCTGTGCTACTGCAAGGCTAGCAATACTGAGAAAGAAAAAGAAGATGAGCATGGACTGTTAAGGATCAAAAACTAGACGAACTGCTTGATAAAGACATTACCTGTCAAACATTCCCAAAGGGTGGCATTTCTCTAATAATTCTTGAACATCCCTCTCATGTAAAGTTCCAGTTACAATAAGAACAACATTGTCAATCATGTGACCATACCTGGAAAAAACAACAAAATACAGAATCATTGTCTGTCCTAATTTTGATCTCAACACCTTATACTTTTTACCTCATCTTCCTCTCTCCTTCAACAAGAAGGGGGGAGATCTTATGGAGATGAACTAGGATTTAGTCCTACGGAGCATTTGGGAGGAAAGGAATGCTAAAATTATCAATGACAAGAAATTGGAGCCACAAAGATTTTGCCCCGATAAGTATGGCTCCTCACACCTTTTACTACAGAAGAGTTTAAGTGATCTTTCTGGATTTGATAATTAGAAGATTCCAGGGAAGTATCCACAGACAGCCATTACAGCAGGGTGGGTGCCTCTTACCCCATTGTGAAGCTAAACTTAGACAAAATAATAGAAATCTGGTCTATTCTTGGTGGGAGGAGCTGCCAGGGACAGTACAGGTGAAATAAAGTGGGGATTGTAGTCCCAGCAGGAAAAAAGGGGTTCATTCAGATCTGAGATTTTGGCCTTTGTTGATGGGATAAGACTAGGGTATGAATCTGGAAGGGAACTTCATCAAACGGGAGATTTTCAAGTTGTTTTTAGCATAATGGAGTTTCATTTAGATGGTCCTAGTATTTGGATCATTTTATTCAACAGGTTAAATCTTTGGCATCCAAAATGAATAACTTATTCAGCTTGATTTGAAGATCACCAAACTCCTTTGCAGAGAGGGTATCACAAGAGGGTTTACACATACCCAGATAAACATTTCCATTTCTAGTGCAATCTGAAAAGCAAACTTAGTGTGCCTAACGATTCTGGGAATGGATTCAAGTGGCCTTTTCATCATGCATTAATCAAGCTTCATATCTATGTCTGCACTTAAGTTTTCTACTATGTGTACTTTTTTGTATATTTATTAGACTGTACCATTACTTATAAGAAAGAGAATGGTCTACATTGAGAAATTCCTAAAAACGTAATTAGTAAATTAAGACCAATGTCAAACAATATCCACTTCTTAGAAAAACCATCAAACTCCAACTACTTCATTCACCTGGGTAATTCATCTTTCTGTTTTCTCATAATATTATGGCCTTAGACCTAGCACTTTAGCTTCATGATAAAGCTCATCAATGAAATAAACACTTCTAGTGAGACAATCCACAACTAAGTTACCAGACATGGGGACCTAGGTAGACAGGATCTTCAATCTAGAGGACAAAGGTCTAGTTTCTCCAGTGTTCCTCCAAAGTCCCCTAGCATGACAAGCCATTCTTTAGATAACGACTCGCTTACCTCCCTCCATAACAATCCTCATAAAAACTAAAAATAATGAAAAGTTTAGCTCTTGTAGAAGATAAATCTCAACTTTAACAAGGATGCTTGTACCTGGTGGAACTGTGAAGGTAAAAAGAATGGTGCCAGAAACCAAGGGTTTACAATGAAATGGCACTTGGTCTTGGTATTGATGAGTTATGACATTTTACCACCCTAATTAGCTGGGAAGCATGCCAGTTGCGTACAACCCTCCGATCCCTAATAGGATAGGGTAAGAAAAGATGTCATCTCTTTTACTCTTTATGTTTTTTCTTGTGAAGATTAACTATTTAACTTATTCTGCATGAACCGAAATTTTGTCGTTTCATGTTATGCATCCCTTCCACCATTTTGTGCTTCTCTCTCTCTCTCTCACTCTCTCTTCATATTTACCTAATTCACTGAAGCCTCCATTATTCTAAATGTTCTCCTAGCAAAACCTTCTGAACCATGTAGTCATGGATAAACTAGTTTTAAGCAAGTCCATATTTGTTTTTCATGATAACTTTGTTTACGTATACACTGCTCTCCTTATTACCAGTGTTGTAGAACTTGAGTGCTCAGCTTGCTTTGCATCCTGGTAGTTGACTGGATTGTTTGGAGTGGAAGGCTCTAATCTTTTGCGGAATACGAATATTTCCATCACCATTATAGAAAATAATGACAAATGAACATTTTCTCATTCCACCATACAGAATTGTGAAGACATGAAGGTTTTAAGGAAAGAAACGAAAACAACAGGCTGAATTCCTTGTGTCATACTAGGGGTGGGGGTTCTGACAATTCAGTGCCTGAGGTAGGCCTTTCCAGGGAAGTTGTTAGGAGATGGATTATGTCTTGGGGATTGTCTTTGCCAGCATAGATGCTGTGGCTTGTATTTTATTATTTTCTTTTGCTTTGAGATTTGGCCTTCATCTTTCCTATCCTGGCCTCTCTTTGCCCAAGGGCTTTTGGTATTGTACCTTTTTATTAATGAACTATCTTGTTGTAAAAGGAATAGAAAAAGAAAATATGAGAAAAATACATGCATACTTTCAATATTTTAAGCTAGATTCAAGATGAGTTTTGGGACAGTGATAATCTTTTCACTAGATGTAAAGTGTAATGAGTCTAATGACAAGCCGCTCAAATGTCTATTCCTGTCACTCTTCTCTGTGACAGAGAATAAATATATATATATATATATCTTCTCTGTGAAGTCTTGTGTAGGGCCATATCTATTGGTCCTCATCCAAAATTTTGCACTTTTTGTTCTTTTTGAAGTACGATGGGTGGACCGGGGACGAAGCCCCTGGATCACCAACCAAGACCCTTGAGGCAAGCCCAAACAAGTCTGTGTAAGGATCTTAAATTCTTAATCCCTACAAAAAATGATTTTATAATTTTAATTATCTTTTAAAAATATCTTTTAATGGGATAAATGAATGAACAACATTAGTAAATAGGGGGTTCTTGGAGCTTCGGTGAGCAAGTGGATGTGTTCTTTGTGAGTCAAAGGCTGAGAGTACTGTACTCCTGTTGCTTGATTGCAACTTCACAAGTTTTATCTGGGGTTTCTTTTATCGGTTGGCTAAAATGGAACAGTGGTCACCTCAGCTCCCTAAGGACATTTTTGACCATTGTCCATATAGTACAGGAGGTGGGAAGCGAAGATTTTCTGAAGTTATGTGTCGTTTGCAGTTTTCTGGGAAGCATGGAAAGAAAGAGGAAAACATGTGTTTTTGATGGCAAACATAAGTCCAAAGAAAAATTGTGAGAAATCATTGGTGCGAGGATGGTGAATTGGGTCATGTTACTTCCATAGTTTAGAGGCATCAAGACAGAAAACTTTGGAGCAGATTTTGGAAAACCATAGGTAAAGACTGAGGTTTTTTATATGATGTCTGGATCAGTTTTCTATTTGTTCCTATCTTTGTTTTGGGTGATGCCTCATCAGCTTGCTTTCTTTTGTAATTTTTTTTTTAATTTTAATAAAACTTTCTTTTTATTGATCTTCAAAAAACATTGTTGTTTTAAAATGTTTGACAGTTGCAACCTGTTATCATTTATTATATTTACCAATGTTGAGTATCTAAATGGATGATCTCTAGTTGAAATTTGTTAACAGGGCAGACTAAGGAAGCTGGGCACCTGGGCTAGCGAGAAAATACTTTTAGATGGACAAGTAATTAAAGGGATCTAGGATGGAGAATGATGGACCTACAGGTTAATAAGCTTGATATTTAATTACAGTCAGTAGTACTGGACATTCTAAAGTAACTGTAGCCTGTATGTATGCTAAAAGTGGTGTGAAAATGAGTTTAGGTAAGGTGTATGCTAAGCGTGGCTGTGATAGGATTAATTTCTCCTGGACCTAGGGAATTAACTAAGTGGATGATTTTAGCTTTTGGGTTTCTCTGCCTAGCTATGGGAGTAAGTATGTTTTTGAGAAATTGAAAATAAAAAAGGCTCACTTGTTTGAGGATGAAATATGTCCAAATAAAGCCTTGAATTACGTTTCATGTAACAGGAGACCCTACATCTATTCTGGGGGTTAAGGAGAAGCACAAACCACGGGATACTGTAGAGTCACAATATTTAATCGTCATTCACTACTTATCAAAATAAAAAGCACAGCATAGAGCTTTATCTAAGGTGTGGTCAATCTACTGGGGGTCCTCTATTAGTAGACATTATCTTTATTATTGCTATTGGATTTACTGCCCATCTTGCTTTTTATTTTTTGTCACATCATCCCAACCTTTTAGGTTTATGGTCTCTATATTTAATTTTCCTCTTTTATTAATAAAATTCTTTTTACTTGTTGCTGATTTAAAAAAAAAAAGGATCAGCAAGCAATCTCTCCAATTAATTAGTCTTCTTGAATTGTCAAGGTATGCTACTAACAAAATAAATGCTATGAAATTCTATAAAGAAAAATCTGAAGCTATACTTACGTTATATACTCTAGGAAGGTCGATAGGGGTTCTGTCGCTTGGCACAACATGTGTTTATATTCATCAACCAGCTTAAGAGTGCATTTCTCCACAACTGTAGTTGTATGCAAAGGGGAAGGCTCTGCAGGAAGCTTATAAGAAATCAGTGATTTAAATGGTACAGGAAATTCAGAGAGACATTTGTCAAGATTAACATTGGTGGCAAAGACAACATACAGCAGCCAATGTGGAACCTCAAATGTACAAAAGGACCTAATAAATGGGACCAAGTAGTCCAGATCCAATTCAATAGGCAAAGGGCATAAAAGATAATAAATATACTTCTTATTATGAAGGTGATGCATTCTTTTAACTATAGACCAATGTTTTACACTGTTTTGTACTCTGAGAAGTTAAAAATGGTTTTCCCCAGGATTATTGTATCATCAATACCTTTTTTTTTTTTATGAATATCATCAATACCTTTTAATGGTATTAAGAAGATCTAGATATTTATATGCAATAAACTTTGGTACAGAATTAACCCAATAATAATAGTAGCAATAAGAAGATAAAAGTTGTGGGCCAGTGGATAAAAGTTATTCCAAGTAATCGGATTTGAGGTTTCCATATTGCATAAAAGATTGCATTTATGGTTTGGACTGCTTTCCTTGCCAAATGCCTTATAATGGACTGACTAAGTACTAGAAGAGAAATGCCATTATTTGATAATACTGTAGCCTGTATGGACTGGTTGATAAAATCACCAATCATATTTTCTTTATTTCCATTCAAGTCAAGTTCTATGGGACCATTTTCTAATTACTTTTGGGAATAATTGGAGTTTTTTTAGGCATCAACCATAGATATCTTTTTGTGCTAGCAACTAAAAGGATTAAGCAAAAGAGGTAAAACTCTATGGTCATCTTCCCTTTAACATGGAAGGAAAGAAATTTTTGCATCTTTGAGAACCAAAGACTCAAATAGAGGCAATGTTGAGGAAGGTGGGTGCAACATTCTCATGGCTACTGTATACAAGGAATACAGGAAAATCCCTCCCTATAGATGGTTGTTTTTCTTTTGAATAACATTTTTCCCTTTGGCACCATGGGGCTTGATGTACAACTCTTGGGATGCACATGACTCACACTAGTGCTCCCTATAGTACTTATTTAATACATGATACTTTATTTTAAATAATAAAATAAAAGATTTATAAGGATAAAATCTTTAAGAAAGAACATGCCCAAAAATGAATGTGGCAGAAATGCATATGCTTAGATGGTTTAGTGGAAAAATTAGGAAGAAAGGAACAGAGATGAAGTCATTCAAAGGAACCTAGGAGTAGCTCCAATATGTGATGATATGAGAGAAAGTAGACTAAGATGGTTTGGTCACATGCATAAAAGGCCATCAACAGCACCCATAAGAAGGAGTGATTTGTTGCAAGTTGAAGGGGCTAGAAGGGATAGGTAGGACAAAATAGGACATGCATAGAAGTATTAAGAAATTATTCGAGTGCCAATAATTTAATAATGCTTATAGCATTAAACAGAAAGGACCGGGAAAACAGAAGTCGTATAACCTACCCCATGTAGTTGGGACAAGGCTTGGATGATGACGATAAAAGCATTAAGACATTGTGACCACATATTATTTGAAATAATGTGGATGTGCCAGATTATAATTACAACTAATAATGTTTTAAGAGGTAGAGGCATGGGCCGAGGCTTTAAGATCTTTCTGTGTTTGACACCTAAGCCTCAATGTGGAGAGGTTTAAGCCTCATGAGATCTCATTCTTTCAAGAATACTTAGTCACAGACAGGAATAGTTTTATACAAGAAGATTGTGTTCTTCATATAAACAAGGAGCACAGAATACTAAAAGCTTAAAGAAGCTATATTCTTGTAAATCCTTCAATGCTGTTAGAAAGCTCTTAAATTTGAAGTAAACCTTAAACGTGTTAGACAATCTACAGATATAACAGATTACAAAAATACACAAGGAAAATGTGGAATTGTTCTATAAATCAGTGTTGTTATGAGAATCCTGCTTTAATAATGTATAGATTACATGCTGTTGATGTAAGGCTTGTGTATTGTACTTTTATATATGAGCCTCAAGGTTGAGCTTCAGGGCGTTTTACTTAATCTTCGGATCGACGTTCACACTCCTTTTAGAACACTGGAAGGAAACCAAATATGTTTCTCACTAGCAAAAATAGCTAGAGACTTGAAGATCAACTAATTGAATACGACAATTCAGGTGAAGAACATCAAACATCCATAGAGACCAGATGATCAGAGTGATTGCATTAAAACTCATACTAGCTATCTCTCTTGACAAATATTCCACCTTAAATTTCTAAGATAGACAGAAATTCAAATGGAGACCAGCTCAATTTACCGTTCTGCAGATAGGGACCGTATTCAGTGGCGGAGAGGTGCATCTTGATGTCGTCGAGGGTTTCGCACTGGCACAAATTGTTGTAGTCAGAAGCCGTGAGAAGGCTAGATCTGTGGCCTCGGACGACCGCTTCGAGATATCCGCCATGGATATTGAACGTTAGAGCTTCGAAGCCGTACATCTTAATCCTCAATAGAGAAGGAACCGAGAAGGGAGTCCAGGGAAAGAAGCGATCTAAACGATTTTGCAGAGGTAGTTTCGTAAGAGCCGCTCGGAGCAGAGGGCCGGAGACTCGGAACGTGATGGATACGTCGGTTTTCAATTTTGATAGCCTCTCGCCTCTTGTTCACGGTTGCCGTGCGAAGTTGATTTTTATGCCGCTGCGGCTGGTAAATCAGTTGCTTCGTGTAAAATGGACGGGAGGAGTGGAGATGGGTGTTGTGGGTAACCGACGCAACCCACACCAGTTGGTTTCCGCTTTAACGTGTTGCACGGTTGAACCGGGTCAT
The DNA here is from genome assembly GCF_056320005.1 of Nelumbo lutea. Classification (NCBI taxonomy): domain Eukaryota; kingdom Viridiplantae; phylum Streptophyta; class Magnoliopsida; order Proteales; family Nelumbonaceae; genus Nelumbo; species Nelumbo lutea. Next base: position 127,810,299 of record NC_142684.1, read on the forward strand.
TTTTTGATGAGTTCATGGGTCCAACAATTAAACCGTCGGTTAAACCGATAAATCAATGATCCAATAATTTTTTGGTATACTTACTAGCTGCTACGGTGCTTATTTGGTTCGATTTTGATTTTTCTTTGCAAAATTTCAGATTTCAACTATAATTCCGTTTGAGTTAAAAAAATTTTAAAAACCGACGAAATTAGTTCGGTTTCTAAAATATATTCATGGTCTAATAACAAAGAAACAAAAGATCTAGTGTCACTCAGGTTCCAAGAAAGTTCATTTGCATGGTTTTGGTAACGAGTTGTTTTGGGTAAATTGCGGACGGCCACCCTGTAATCGAGGGATAGTGATACTAAGGTTAAGACTGTAACGGATCCACGTCCGATTATCATATCGAAATTTTGGATCAGATTCGATTTTAAATTTATAATAAATGTATATAAATATAATATATTAAATTTATCAATTATAAATTATATAAAATAATTTTTATTAGACTTAGATTTTATGGAATCTGACGGGATTCCCTAAACCTTTGGATCCCAGCACTTTACCCTTGCTATACGACCATATCCTGATTTATAGTCATTTGATCTGTTAAAAACTGGATCTAGTTAAGAGTGATTCAAATTTGATCAATTTATAAATGGATACAATACGAATCCACCACTATTCAGTCGAATCAGTCCAATATTATCTGATTTAATTTGATTTAAACATAGTTTATATACTTAAAGTTTATATTGCATTAATCAATAAAGTTGGTTTCAATGTTGTGTTTTCACTTTTTAGTAGAGTCAAATGGTCAAAGGCTCAGGTTTTTTTTCTTTCTTTTATTTTTTTTTCTTTTATTTGCCAAAAAGAAAAAAAGAACTATCCATCTGAGAATATAGTACAAATATAAATATGTTCAGTGCAAATAGATCTTGTCATTTTCATGAATCTTGTATATTTGTATTTAAACTAAATATATTTGTATTTGCACTCTTCCCAAATGGAGCCTAGGACTTAAAAAAGATGACATATGTAATCCAGGGAGGGGTAATATTAGATTTGCTCCCCTCTTACATACTTTAGTAGCTACTTCATGAGCTATATGATTATACCGTCTGTTTTGCAAATAAGGGTGAGCATAATTTGCTTAAAATTGAAAAACCAAAACCGAATAAAAATTTGGGTTTTGGTGTCTGTTTTCAAAATTAAATCTTTGGTTAACAAAAAGAAAAAAAAAAAAAAAAGCTGAATTAACCAAATTTTGTTATGTAATATATTATAATGAAATTTGGTTTTGTAATATATTTATTATAATGCATAATATATTATGTATATTATTGAAATCTGATTTTAACCAAAATAACTGAAAACTAAACCAAAATTTTCGGTTTCAATTATTATAGCAATCATAGTATTTTAAATCTAATTTTTATATTCTCTCCAATTCTGTTCACGATTTTTGGGTCAGCAAATTGCACATTTCAAAGAGAAATGAAACTAATGAGGAAAATCATAGACATATGCACAAGAAGGATTATATTTTTGTATATTACCCAAGACCTGTCAGCCAGAGACCAACGCCGGCAGGAAGTAACTTAGAAGAATTCTTCTGATTTTTTCAGGATCTATGGGATTTGGAAACTCCTTGAGGGCCTGAGGTTATGGTCATAATTCAAGTAATGAAATTATCTAACAAGCAATGCTGGAGAAATATGACCACAGGTGACTGTCAAGTAACCATTTTCTGCTGATTTTTGGAGACCCATTGGACATGGACACTCTTTGAGGGATGGGGTTATGGCCACAATTCAAGGACAGAAACTATCTAACCACCAAAACTGGAGAAAAATGATCACAGAAGGTGATACTATCAAAGTATTAAGTGGCCATTTTGTGGGTTGGATAAGAAGAAAGCTGGTGTGAAAAGGCAAGCATTTGATTGGGGTCAGCTAAACTGTAATCTGTACACCAAACAAATAATGTTTTTGTAGGTCAGCTAAATGTTATTCTTCTATTGCCCTTGCTGTCTATTTTTAAAATTTGGTTCATTTTTATTAAACGAAACTCTTCATTGTTACTTGTCAAAAAAAATTACTGCCCAAGTGCTCATTTGTCAGCTACCAAATTGCTATGCATACCAAATGGAATAGAAAAGAGAAATGAGACTATTCATTTCTCAAATCTAGGACAATGATATGAGTATCCCATCCAATATGTTAATACCATGCTTTTGCTTTTGATGCATATGAACTTAGGCTGCATTTGTAAATGATGCAAATGGAGTGCAAATCTTGGTTTAGGGTAAATTTGCACTCTAGTTCATTTTTGCTTGTGTTTGGCAGCATTATATTTATGCATTGATAAAATGATAGATCAATGCATATTTACATTGATAATAAGATGTAAAAGTACATCAATAAAGAAGAAGTAAATTTGCATTCAAGTGTGTTTTTGATAAAAAAAAAAAGTATATACTTTACTGGAATTCATGTTTGCATCCATTACAGCGAAAAAACTGTTTGATAAGAAGATAAATTTGTCAATACAAAACTAATCTAATTTTGCATTTTATATGAACTGTTTTACATTTTACATATTTGCATTCATACTTATTTGCATTATTTCCAAATGCAGCCTTAGACTCAATTTAGTAAGAGTACGAATACAAATATGTACAGTGCAAATACATACAAAATATAAGATTTTGCACTCTAGATATTTATATTTGTATTCCTTGTCTCCTTCTAAACTAAGCCTTTATCACATTTTGTGTATGTATTCTGCCGAACATGGTGGCACTCCTGATACTTCTTAAATTTTACACAATGATCCTTCTTAGTGAATCATACTGCTTTTGTATCCTCATTGATAAACTACAAGCTATGAATTTAGAAAACATGTGTTATCTGGTTGATTTGGGAGGTGGAATTATCAGTGAGACCATTTTTTTTTTTTTTGCAGGCTGCAGTATATTTCAACAACATTAACTTTGAGGAGCAGCGATGAGAGCAGATTGACATGCCAGTAGGTAAGGTTCAAAATATCAATATGTCCGATATATCGGTCGGGGCGTATTGGGCGAATTGATACTCATTTTTATTATTATTTTTTATCTTTTTGCAATTGGTTCAGGGGGACCAGTTTAAGGCTCTTCTACCCCCTAAACCGGTCAGACCTCCAATACATCCACTATAGTGTCATATTGGCCAATACGGGCCGATACTTATTGATACTTTGAACTTTGCCAGTAGTTCTCTTGCCCCCTTTATAATACTGTTAATAATTTCATTTATACGAATAATGATGTAATTCTGTCGCAATATGCAGGTCGTCTTCTATATTGACCCTGAATTTGAGACACCCTAGAATGGATGGTGTCAACAACTTGATCTTATCCCTACACCTTTTTCAAAGAAGGCGAAGAGTATATATTCTGTCTGTATATGTATTTTCCGCGATAGTGGCTAACTTCCCATTTTTGGCCTTGCGGGTACTTGGTTAAAAAAAGAATATTGGCAGATTGTTTTGCAATTCAACTTTTTACCTATGCCTCTGAATCAGGTTTAAAAAAACTAAAAAAAGAAAAATCAGCTGTGATACAGCCTAATACTCCCTTACCAGTGTATCGGCTGTATTGATATTTTGAACCTTGGTAATATATGCTTAAATTAATAATTGAATCATAGTTTTGAAAATTGGACCAGTTGACCCAGGAACTGGTTGCACCAGTTCTGTTTAATCCTAAAACCACTCCTGAGCCAAAAACCGTTGATTTGGTCAATATCCCACTGACTCAGGAAATCGAACAATCAACCCATCAATCCGGACAATGGCTTTTGGCCATTTTTTTATTTTAATTTTTTATTTTTTATAATCAGAATGAACCATCCGTTCGAACCAGATGGTCAGCCCATTTGACCTAAGAACCGGTCCCTAAAACGCCTCTATGTCCGGTCTGATTTTTAAAACCTTGAAGTGAATGACCCATCTTTTTTGGGAGGGGGACCCCAGGGTGGGGGGGGGGGGTGTATTATGATCTTATGATAAGGTCTTCTCTGAAGTTCAACTCCAGGGACATGGAGCCATGGTTATTGAGCTAAATTGAACTCCAAACGATGGAAAGCTAAAGCATAATTTGCTCAAGAAATTGTTCTTCATGAGTTCATCAACGGGGAGATAGGCATAGGCCTTTGTTTTCCAGTTCATTATGGGCTGAAGCTGGCTTAATAACTATTTGTCCTTGGGATCCACGCCCAAGTACCTTGCGCATAGACGTCATGCAAACTTTCATCGCCATTCATAAAAGAAAAATGCTTTATAAGCATTAAGCATGTAAAATTATCAGGTGAAAGATTCCTTTGGTTATACATGGATGGAAGGGTAATAATATCCAGCTATCTTGTGAACTCAAAGCAAAACAAAGAAAGCTCAAAGAGGATTAGAGTTTCTTCTGTCAGCGAAGGTCAAAAAGACTACAATAATTCAGAACATGCAGTGATCCCCATGGTCAGCTTGATTAGTTTCATACAGTGGCTTTACCAAATTCATGCATAGTCGGAGATTTTGCCGGAGATTTGGTGTTATGGAAGCTAGAGCAGCTGCCAACCTTTGAAGTTGATCTGTGAAGCTTCACAAGAGGGACTAATGACTGCACTACATCTGTCATCAGAGGCCTGTAGTCTGCCTCGGATTGCACGCACATAGCTGCGATGGCAGCCACTTGAACAACTTCCTTCATTGAGTATTGACCTTCCAAGGCAGGATCCATAATCTGTACGACCTTCTCTCTGTCTGTGAGTCGTGGCAAAGCCTTTTTTTTTGCACATGCAAGATCAATAAAAACAAATGAGAATGCTATTAAATTCCTGGTTTAATTTAAAATAGTACGATGAAAACAGGGAAGAAAACTGAGCAGAGAACCTGACAATGAAATGCAGGTAATACGAACAGCTAAGAACATACCCAAGATACCAGAACTCCTTCTCCGGAAGGCCTTTTCATGTCAACTGGCACTCTGCCTGTGAGCAACTCCAATAGCACAACACCATAGCTGTATACGTCTGATTTTGTAGTCAGGTGCCCGGTTAATGCATACCTATGCAGGAAATAAACATCCAATCTCAAAGTTAGGTAGCTTAACATGACAGGGAGCTCTTCTCTTTAAGAATATCATTTAACAGAGAAAAGCAATACTGATACTATTACTAAGACTAATCTTAGGTGCATGCATTTCTAAGCTTCACAAACTTAGAAACTAAACAAAAGGGGGGAATAAAATAGTTACATGTGGAGAACTTTTTCTCATGCATAAATAAACCCCACCCAATGCAAATTTTCAAGTTGAAGAAAGGTAAAGAGAAAACGATGTCAATCATATGATGAAAGGAGATGATTTTAATTATTCCCAGAGCTAACAAGTTTTTTCATAATGTTTTCCTTACTCGGGAGCGACGTATCCCTGGGTGCCCAACACACGGGTGGAAACATGCCCACCAGCTTTGTCAGATCCAAGCTTGGCCAATCCAAAATCAGAAACTTTTGCATGAAATGACTTGTCCAGGAGGATGTTGCTACTCTTAAAATCACGGTGAATCACAGGGGGACTGACATGTTCATGGAGGTATTCCAGGCCTTTAGCAGCTTCCAATGCTATTCTCAAGCGGGTCTCCCAGTCCAACTTTGAAACACCACCACTATTACCTGTAAAGCTAAATTAGACCATAATATTTTAACTAAAATTACTTGGCAACAAGCACAGTTCATGGGATCCAAGTCCAAAACACCTATATTAATTGAACAAATAAATTGTCTACAAGTAAAACTTAACTACAAAGCAAAAGACAGAGTTGATGATGTTAACAACACTCTTTCATCAACAGATAATATTAACCATGTGCATTGTGTACATTTACCTGCAAAAAAAGACTAGTATATAACAAATAAAGAAAACATTTGGATAATGTCCATGTACATCCTTGAATTGGAACACGTCCATAGATAAATTTGTGATTGGAAGCTGCATCAGACCTGAGGATATAGAAATCATAAGATTCCTTTAGGCTGTGTATGGTTTGGGGTGGAAAAGTAAACCACGGACGGAAATGGAAAAAGAGATCTGCTACTCTCCAGACAGAAGTGAAGTTTTAGCTGTGTTTTGCCTTGTTTCCACCTATGTTACATGGGTGCCATACCCTGGTCAGACATGTATCAATACCAAGGCAAGACTTGAGGGGACACTTGGATTTGTCATACTAGTAACATGCCTATACAACCTGAAACATTTATGATAAAATTTGGACGTGGCAAAATTGTTGAACAAGTCCTTCAATCTTATTTTTTTTCAGGCTTACTGAGTCTGACATCTCACAGCTGTGTTAGATTCCAATACTTCAACCCACTTTATTGGGGGGCAGTCATTCCAAATGCTCACCAATTTTCACTTGTACCCATTTTTCCACTTCCACTTCTGGACTCAAACACAGCCTAACTTCTGATCCTGTGTTGAATGTATTTGATGTAATCCGTTACATAGCACTTCAAATTGAGGTTTTGTAAATAAAGGCATATAGCTGTAACAAACATTTCTTGAGGAATAGTTTTTTGTTCCAAATAGCCTCGGGTTGTCCCCTTATACATGATTTTGAGATGCTAGTAGAGTTGTGGTCACTAGATAAGTTTTGAGATTTTTCTTGTACATGGCTTTTTTTCTGTTTCCCATTAACAGTTTAATCTTCTATTTCCTATACACAGGAGGAAAAAGAAGGCTTGTAAAAAACCACCTGGATATCCATTGGATAACTTAAAAGACATGTAAATAGAAGTTCCAGGATGCTGCTTAAATAATAAAAATGCAGGGAATGATCAAGCCGGAATATGAGTCTTTATGGATCAATACATGTAAAAACTAGTTCTTTGTTGCGAAAATGGCTATGGAAGTCTAACACAGTAGCTGATAGCCTGAGGAAGGGCCATAGTGCCAAATATGCAGTAAAGAATTTGGACTGAGACAAAATAAGGACAAAACATGGCTGCTTATTGTGGGAAGGATGGATAAAGTTACCTACATTTAAAACGTTAAAGGCACCAAACAAGTAAGTAAGTCTGGATGGATCCCTGGTGTGATTAGACTCCTCTAATGGTGCTGCCTCCACTACTTGAAATGATAGAGCACAAGGAGGGACTAGTATGCAACTATTAAATGTAAAGAAGGCCATTTAGTCTCCTCATTTTAGGCAGAGTCTCAATGGCCAATAAATCAAGGGGATATTTGGTACCGTGGTCAGTATAAGTGGCAACATTTGTACTTGCCTTGGAAATTGGGAAAGTGTTCAGGCTTTGCACATAACCCAATGCACATTTGCTTATTGTTGTTTAATACACCTAGGCACCACTAGACACGACATTGGGACACCAGATGCGAAAATGCCCCTAGGAGCAAGAAACGTCAAAAAACTGTTTCTACCAAAGGCCACTTCCACATAAACTAAGGTGAAAGAAGGTAATAACTGATTCTACTTGAATCAGCCCAAAATAATATTTTGGTTTTTAAGTAAAATCAAAACGTCTACATGGCACTTATGTGGTGACGTTTCCTAGTACCGAACATATACTTAGTCCAGCCACACATTTACCTATGGTTCCAATTGTCAATATGATAAATCTTGTATGTATCATATTAGATTTCAGGGTATGCTAAATCTTGAGAGTTAGGACATCTGGCCACCTTTGAAGGGTAATACCCCTCGTCCCCTCCTAAAGATGTCCTGGCTCAATTTTCAAAATCTACCTTCTTTACAAGTGTATCACCCCTTTGATTGCATATCAGGTGTATGGATACTTTGAACCTTGCATCTACCAAATCAATGGCAAACCTCCAAAACTGCAGAATACACCCCAATCTTGGGACCATAAGGGGATCTTTTAACTTGACCTCTTATGCAACCCCGTTTCTTGCACTCCAGATTGACCAAATGATCACAGAAGGGATATTTTCTCCAGATCAACTTTCATTATCAATTTTGCTTTCTTACTCAGCTTCTTTACATTCCAGCATTGTAGGAACTGCAATGTGGAATTCCTGATAAATATTCACAAAGAGTTCTGGTGAGACTAGACTGCAGGAATGAACAGTTTCTTGCGAGGCCATCTCCAAGCACAACTCAGTAATCCCTTTAGATAAGACGCCTTCTGCTCTATACACTTAATTAAGACGAAACATAAGAGCTCCACTAGAGATTATTAGGTTATGAGTTCCCGGCTATATCCAAGAGATAGTGCTAACTAAATGGTGCTTCATTGATTTGATCATGTTCCTTTCTTTGATATGCAATTTAAAATTCGCTATGCCCATACTCCATATATGTAGAATATTTACATTAATGGTCAAGCAGCAGGACAAAAGTTTCATCATCATTACATAGAACGCATCTTCCATATTTGAACAGTGAAAGAACAGATAAAAAGAAGCGAAGTTAACCACTAAGAAGAATAAAAAATAAAAATTTACCATTTTTATCAGGATAAAGATGTTCCTGCAGTCCTCCATTCGCCATGAATTCATAAACCAGCAATTTATGGTCATTGTCCGAACAGTAGCCAAGCAAAGCAAGCAGGTAAGGAGAACGAAGACGACTCAGAAGCTCCACCTATCAATTAGAAGAACTAACAGTTGAGCAAGCAAAAAAGAACCCATACAAAAAATGTAAACAAAATACAAGTATGAAAAATCTTGAACCTCCATTTTGAACTCCTCTTCTCCTTGTTTTCCTGCTCGATCCATCAATTTAACAGCAATCTTCCTCCCATCCGAAAGCACTCCCCTGTAGACCGACCCAAAACCGCCATGCCCAATGACATTAGACTTCCCAAAGCCACTCGTCGCAGAATGTAACTGCTTATAAGTGAAGAGCTGAAGTCCTTTCTCAGTTGCAACTTGCACGGTTGCATAACCACCCTTCCCTCCGTACTCCTCACTCCCTTACAACCAGAAGAAATTAACCAAAAAATTAAGCTTAAAAGAGAAAACGAAAAGAGGGCTCCAAGTTATAATAATGCAGACAGAAAAGAAAATGAAACAAATAAAAAAATATGAAAAATGGAAAAGGGTTCGAACTTCTCTGCTCCTTGAGGCGTTTGGCGACTTTGTTTCGAATGTAGCAGTAGTAGCTGAAGGCGACGAACAACGAAACCACGGCCAAAGCAGCAAGGACGACGATAACCACAAGGGCAATGCCCTCTTTCCTCCTGTCCTCGGTATCTCCTTCCATCACCAGGAACCAGACAAAGAAACAACCCAATAAAACCCTACCTCACGCACCCCCTAGAAAACTAATTACAGAAGAAGGAGAAGGTGTTGCCGTTCCCAAGTACTTCGAACTTCGAACTTCTTGGGTCTTGACGAAGAAAACCCAGTTTCTCCCTGGAGTCTAGTAACTGGTCTTCCTTTTCTTGAGTGGAAAACAAGAGGAAGAGCGGCAATCTTTTCGATTTGATTCGACATAAGACAGAGTGACAGATGGAGGATTTTAATACAGTAATACAGTAATGATAAAAAGGAGGGAAAGACAAAGGAATCCAATCCCCGAGGTTCAGATATGCTCCAGAAAGCCTGCAACACCACCAAACAAAACAACACTACTAGTGTCCGTGCGTGAATGTGTGCTTGAGTCTGTGTCTTAGAATCTGAGCTGGAGAGGAGACGCGGTCACTGGGGCCTGGCCCTGGTAAGCACTGTTTGGCTTCTCTCTCGAAGTGGAAAATCATTTTAATCTGCATGAGCAGATTCCATAATGGCCAATTTCAACCATCATTTGATATAAGGACACGTGGTAAATAGTGTGAGTGGGCCCTCTATTCTGTTTGCCTGAAATTTGTATTTATGAAATGATTTCCTGCCCACCTAAATCTTTTACTCTTCTGGTCCAGTACATGCTGCATTTGTTATGTGACTCTGTGGCAACAGTTGATCTCAACCGTCTATTCTCTGAGTGACCAGGTGCAACGTTTAAATGACAATCCTTTGATAAGTGTAGTCGTACGTATAATAATTTTTTTTTTTTAAATTGGTCATCCAATATTTACACCTGGCAATTTAATTAAAGCCAAAAGGCAACTTCAACCTTAAAGCACTTGTCACGTGTTCAATTGATTCTCTTTCATGAGTTTTATATTAAAGTGCTGTACCATATCTGCTATGCGTAAAATCAAAATTTTCAACCAACCAACCAACCTTCTTTAAGGCACTTGCCACATGGTCATTTTATTTCATTATTTCACGTTTCAGAAGTTGCAGTTTATTATTTCATGGATCATAGATTTGCATTTATATCAACGGTATGTTTTTTTGTGATACAAATTTGAACCAGATTGGTAGTTTGGTACCTAATTGAGTTTTGCATCTATTTATTTGCAACTATGATCTGCATTCTTATTTGATACAAAATTTCTATCTTTTTCATTTTTTACAATCTCTATCGGTGAAAATTATATATATATATCCAAAAATCTGATGCAGAATTTACACCACCTTCATCATACCAGCAATATTCTCTCATATAAAGTGGGGACTACATAATTTAAATGACCCTCATCTTCATATTTTAGGGATTATCATTGATTCCCCGATCTCATAAACCAAATAGATTTTTAAATTTTAAAAATCTATAATAAAAAATGGCTGAATTTTTGGACAGGTAATTTTCAAAATCATAATTATTCACAGATAATATGTTGTCTTGTATTATTTGTAAAATTTTCTGTTTCTTTAAATAATTACGTTGCATATTTTCCTTTATTAAGATTTGGAAGGAGGGGTTAAGAATAGCTTGACCTTGGAAATCATCAAACACAATCCTAATTAAGCTAAGAAAGAAATTCTTCATACCCACAATTAGATTTGATCACAGTCATAACCTAGATTAATTAGGTCATATGATTGCCGAATCACTATTGTACAGAAACTATAGTGTCACCCATGGTATAACGTGGCCAAAGGGATTGCCACATGGAAACTTGAAACCGTTTTAATGAAAATTCAAGCTCAACATATTCCTTCCCGTAATTTTCATGGGAATCCACCTTCCTCTTGGAGCCATCCATGGGCTACGTTTGGGGGTAAGGCCCACATGTTGGCATGGCCTGTGGCCCATAAGGGCCCATGTCAACACGGCCTCTTAGCCTTGGGGGGCCTTAAATGACTTTAATTGTCCCCCTCCTAATACTATAAACAACTAGTTTGGGTGACACTTTGGTCAAGTGATAAAGAAATTGTTATAAAAACTCTAAAAGATTAAAATATCCTTTCAAACAACTTTATATAGTTAGCTTGAGAGGGTATTTTGATCAAATTTTTTCATGTTTAAAGAATTAAAAAATTTAATCTTTTAGCTTGGTGGAAAGCACATAACAGAGTATTAGATTTTAAGAGAATCTATATGATAGATGAAACACTGAAATGACAAAATTTGTATTTTTTAGACCCATGAATTTTGATAAATGACACCTAATTCGCGACCATGTTTATAATTCCAATTTATTACTCAGTTGTTTTTCCAATATCATATATTTTCCATATCATAATCGAACCCTACATTTTATATTATTTTGTATGTATTTATACCGTACATATTTGTATTTATACTCCTTCCAAACTGAGTTAAAAGGGCAAAATATGATATTTCTATAAACCCTATTTATTTATGATTTAAATGGGCTTTGTGGCATTGAAGTCCATGACGCTCACATTGTTATTGCAAAAAGAAATTCTCTTGATAGTGACTTTCTAAGAATGGCTCTCACATTGAGGTTGTGTTTGATACAATTGCGGTTTCTAGCTGAAACTTTTTGCTGTTTCATACAATTGTCGTTTGAGTATTTTTATAATTGGAACAGGCATACCCTAAAAATGCATATGCTGAAGGCTGCTTGTAGAAACATCAAATTGATATTTTAGGTAAAAACAACAACGATCGTTCTAATTGAAGTGACTCATATGTGATGTATATCTCTCACCAATTGGCTCCAAAATATAAGAATTTCTTAATATTTTTGTTTAAATTCTATTTAGGGCTTACCCAAAGATGGCACGTTGATTAAACTGTGTCTCTTTATTTTAAAGATACATTGAATGCAGGTAGGATTGTCAATGGACCAGGATTGGGTTGGACCTGATCTCAATCAAAATCAATTTGAATAGATTGAACATACCAATGTAACATTGAATTAGACCAGTCCAGACTTAATGGTCCAAAGTATTTATTAGATTGGAGACCTGGTCTATTTGTAATAGATTTATATTCGATTGGGTTGGACTGAACCAATATTTGGTGCATTGACATAAGATAAGAGAATGGGCATCAATGGACCAGATTTGGGATGGACCCAATCTAAATTAAATCCAATTTGAACCATTTTGACGGTCCAGACATCGAATTGGACCAGTCCAGAAGGGTCTAAAGTATTCATCAGATTAAATTGAATCTGGTCCATCTATAATAGACTCATAGTCGACTGGACTTGTTGGACCAATATCCGGTCCATTGACAGCCTAAATATAGGTTCACTATGCATCTAAGTCACAAAACTCAAAAATCTTGATACTATTAATTAGGAATGCAATTGGGTAGGTTCAAATTAGGTATTTGTTAAAATTTGAAGTACTTTAGGATTCAATGCAGTGCCATTTTTGCACCATCATCATCATCATCCAAGCTTTATTCTAGCTGTATGGGGTCGATTGGCTACATGAATTCCATTTCACCTTATCCATTGTTAAATTATTGGCTACATGACTTGCGCCCCTACCAAATGAGAATCTACGTACGTACGTTGGATCCGGCAAAAGCAATGCTTCCACTTGGGTTTATTAGTAGTGGAGAAAGATGACAAATAATGAAGGTAAATTGTACGAGACATGGGGGGCCTGTTATTTTCACTTTACACGCACGTTCTCTCAGCATCCAAAGCAATGTTGTAAGACTTGGACCAGCATAAAACCAGAATGCTCACTGGGCCATGGTTTTACTATATATAGATAACTAGTTAACTAGGTGATTAGCCAGAGTTCAAAATGTGAAATGTCATTTAACCGTCACCCTAAAAGGTCACATGGTGGTCACTGGTAACCAGTTCGGTCATCTAGTCTCTGGTCCTGTCTGGCTTACAACACTGATCCAAAGATATGCCGAATGCCTGGCTCGTGGTTTTTAAAACCGACCTGGAGAATAAATTGGTTAGGGGTTTGGCTCTTGGTTCAAACGGATTGATCGTTCAAACTGTCGATCTGTTCTAATAAAGAATAAAAACCGTTCAATCGGTTCAATCAGTTAATCACCTGGATCAGCGATTTATTGACCAAAATCAACAGTTTTTTTAGAAATATTCGATTTTCTGAGAAAACAGAACTGACTACCTGACCAAATCCCAGTTTTCCGGTCCAACCATCCGGTCCGGTCTGGTTTTGAAAACTATGGCCTGGCTTTAACAACCAATGCAATCACCAATCCAAGTATCATGTGTACACGTATAAACATAAAGACAGCCGGTAGACACCCCTCTCACTTGTACTTTCAATTTATCAAACGACAGACCCTGGAATTAACAAAAACTTATTTTTCCAGTTTTATTTTCCTGATATTTTATTCATTTTTGCTAATAACCCAAGGGTTGAATGCTCTTAGCCTGGTAGACATGTGGTCTCCATGGCATGGGGGAGTAACTAGACAGAGGTTAATGGGAAATTGTTAGTCCGACAAAGTGCAGATCATTTGATTGACTGGTAGTGATGGCAATTTGATCCATCCCCGGCCAGTCTTATCCCGCCTTACGCCGGTTGGGGTGGATTCGGGGAAACCCGAAATTCTGGGATTTTTGTCCACCCCGCCCCGCCCCGCCCGACCCCCAACTATATTATATAACATAATACATTAATACCTATAAAATTGTTAACATATGTTAATATATGCTATATTATATTATGATATTTATTTATTATATTATATACTAGCATACTACATAATATGGAATAGTTCTAGGTAAGTTTAAAAAAAATAAAAAATAAATTTATAAATATACAAGTATGAATGGTTGGGGTGGGGCAAGGCAAATTCGAGGATCTCCATTCCTCACAAGGACGGAGATGGGGTTAGGAATTTTAGCCCCACTGAGATTCGGTGTGGAGCATTTGAGTTTAGGGTTGGGAATGAGTTCGGCGAAACCCAACCCTAGTCCGCCCTATTGCCATTTGATTGGCAACTTTGGCTTAGCATTTTCTCATCACAATACTTGCCTCTTGATTTTACCATTAATAATGAAGGAAAATAGTTAGTGAAGGAGGAAGCCACCAGCCCACTATATGCATCTTTCTTATACTAGTAGTTAAATATGTGTGTTGCATGTAAGAATTTTTTTTCATATTGATTATTTGAATTTTAGATATATCATAGTTAAGATAAGAATTAAAAATTAACAAAAGTAATAAAATAATCAAAAATAAACTTAAATACTTGTAGTAATGTACACATGCATTGTAGTGGAACTTTTAATTTACAATAACAATTATTATTATTATTATTATTATTATTATTATTATTATTATTAAATTTTGTGTTCCATTTCTATCATAAATAAAAATAATTTTATTTTAACAATTACTTTTATTTAATATGATGAATATATAACATTAAAAATTTTCCTAAATGTTTTTGACAAAATTCTATACTTTTTATTTTTTTGTGTTCTATCTTCTTTTAAATATTTATTTTTTAATTATGATATCATGAGTTTCTTTAAAAAGTTGGATCATTGACCCACCATTTAAATAAAAAATAGCTTTGCTTTTGGATCAGTTTTAAATTATATACTCCATCTACACTATATAAATAATTTTTATTTATTAGACTTAATTTTTGTTTGACATAATTAATATATAAAAATCTATGATGCGGAAAAGACATGGTATCGGAAGAGTTTTGATCAATAAAACCCACCCATGAATTTTGATAAATAACATCTGATTTGCTACCATGTTTTTTATACTAGTTGAAAGACATGGTATCGGAAGAGTTTTGATCAATAAAACCCACCCATGAATTTTGATAAATAACATCTGATTTGCTACCATGTTTTTTATACTAGTTGATTGGTAAAATATTCAGATATCATATCTTTCCAATATCATAGTCGAACCCAATTTTTATATATTCTTTTGATCACATGTACTTTTTTATTACTTTTTAAAGATTTATTATTTAACTATCATATTATCGATTAATCCATTTGACACAAACCGCTATCTCACTACCCAAAAAGAAAAATAGTATGATTTCTAGGTCGACATTAAATTTTGTATTACCTTTCCATTATTGATAAAATTATTTCTTATGTATAATATTTATTTTGGTCAATATAATGAATGTATAATACATAGGAGTACCCGATATTTTATTTTTTATAAATATATAACATTAGATACATGCCCAAAATTTTCTCTACTTTTTCAATTTTTGTGATTCTTTGTATTTTCTATTTTTAAAAGTTTTATTATTTGACTATGACATTAGTTCATTTCTAGGTTGATTTTAAATTTGGCATTCCATTTTCATCATTAATAAAAATATTTCTTGCATTTCATACTTATTTTTGTTTAGTATAATGAATATATAATATTAGAAATGTGTCCAATTCTTTTTATTTTTTGTATTATATATTTTACTTATTTTAATTTTTATAATGTAATTATGACATTATCTATTAACCCGTTTGACCCTAAATGGATTTAATATTATGGATTTAATTACCCACCACTAGGAAGGAAGAAAATGACTTTGTTTTCAAATTATTTTTAAAAATATTTATTCTTATATTATTAAAATTAATATTATGGATTTAACTAGTAGAAATTAATGATGAGAAAAATATATCTTAAATATAAGATTTAATAAGAGAATATACATTAGTTATGAGATTTAATAAGAGAGAAAAGGAAAATAGTTTTATTTTCAATTGGTTTGAAATTTTACATTCCATTCCATCATTAATAAAAGTATTTGTTATTTATCATCAGTGTTTTCAACCCGCCGTTGACTCGGGCGATTGAATCGTTCAAATTATCACTTGGCATTGATTTCGGGTGAAGTTCTATTGATGCTCGCCCTTTCAGTAAAAAACTGTTGACTTGGTCAAAAACTATCTAACCCAGATAGTTCAACCATTGACCCCTTCGACCTAGTCATCGGGTTGCGCGTTGCACACTTAATATGTGCAAACTTTTGGAGGCCATAACTTTGCACTCTGATGTTCGATTGGGGTGATTTTTTTTAATTTTACGTAACTTTTCAAGATCTATACTCCCCAAGGGCCTTAGGTGTCTTGCCTTGATATTTTCACAAAAAGATTCCTTTTTGGCCCTAAATTGCAAATTTTAATATTTTTTTATAAATAAAAAGTTTAAAATTGAATTAAAAATATAAATAAATGTAACATAATACATATATTATATGTAAAACATAATTATACATTATTTATTGATAAAATATGTATTTTTACACATAGACACATACACACACACATGCATATATATATATATATGAGAGAGAGAGAGAGAGAGAGAGAGAGAGAGAGGGTATACTTTGCTTATGAATTTAGAAAAAAAAATTGCATATTTTTTATAATTTTGATTATAAAAATAAAGTAACATTTTATATTTCTTTTTCATATAATTTATTAATTCATTTGCTAGCAAGCTCGAATGCGAAGCCCTAGACATATTATCAAGCATAATCTATGGACCAATCAAGCTTCTACAACATTAAAAGCTATTAATGGTCTATAAAAACTTGACTTAAGAGTATCCCTATGTAGAACTTACATATGGAATTTTACCAAAACTTTTTTTTAAATATCTAAATGTTTAATTTATTGCACATTGTTTAAATATATCTGTTGAAGATTGGATGATTTTTGTGATTATTTTAGGATAGTTGTGTTATGTTAGGATTTAGATAGGTAGTGGGGACCACAACAGACCAAATCTTATTATGTTTTTAAGTCCTATTTATCCCGTTATATTTTTTATTATAAATAACAAGTGAAGGGGCGGCCAGAATATAGCTCTCCTACTTCTCAAAATCTTTTCTTCTCTTCTTCTCTTCCTTCTCTCTTCAAGAAAACATTCTTCTCTCTTATATTTTTTAATTTAGCAGATTTCTACTTGGTATTAGAGCAAGGTTTAGGGCTCTTGAAGCATTCTCATGCAGCCATAAATCGATCGATTGCATGAAGTAAGAAGATGCTGATCGATCTGCCTTTGATTGCCCAGTTCTTGGATTTTTTGGTGAGATCGGGTCATTAGGAAGGTGATCTTCGTCTTGGCATCAAAATCAGGAGGAACTAGAGTACGGGGAAGAGTCCTAGAAAAGCTGGACTCTCTGTTCTTGATCTAATCTTGGGCACACATGTATCATTTGATTTCTTTTATTATTCTGTAGAGGGCGGTTAGTTTTTTGGACCTTTTTAGGCCTTCTGGAGTGGCCATTTCAGTCTTCTCTCTGTTGGGAGACACTGGGAGGAGAGAGATTTCTCTCTAGTTAGGGTTTTTCTTTTCCTGGAAGGTTTTGTTTCTGTACGTGTGTCTTAAAATTGTTCCTAGAAGCTCTCAACTTTCTTCTTTTAGTCTATTAAATTGTTTGAAGTAAGATAGAGAATTGGAATACCGAGCTAAAATCCACTGGTACCATGGGACTGGGTGTTGGATGTGATAATGATATTTTTGGGTTTGGAATTATTACTACAATAAAATTGGATGGAACAAACTATTTAGAATGGGCACAATCTGCCAAGATAGCCATTAGTGCCCGCGGAAAGTTAGGGTACATCATTGGGGAGGAAAGGAAACCGGATATAGATTTCTCTCGGTGAGTACAAGAGAATTATATGGTGATGTCCGGGTTGTGTAATTCTATACCTCACATTGGATTTTTTTTTTGTGGGCTAATATTGCTAAGGAGATTTGGGATGGAGTAACCGAATTGGAAGGTTTTGTTTCTGTACGTGTGTCTTAAAATTGTTCATAGAAGCTCTCAACTTTCTTCTTTTAGTCTATTAAATTGTTTGAAGTAAGATAGAGAATTGGAATACCGAGCTAAAATCCACTGGTACCATGGGACTGGGTGTTGGATGTGATAATGATATTTTTGGGTTTGGAATTATTACTACAATAAAATTGGATGGAACAAACTATTTAGAATGGGCACAATCTGCCAAGATAGCCATTAGTGCCCGCGGAAAGTTAGGGTACATCATTGGGGAGGAAAGGAAACCGGATATAGATTTCTCTCGGTGAGTACAAGAGAATTATATGGTGATGTCCGGGTTGTGTAATTCTATACATCACATTGGATTTTTTTTTGTGGGCTAATATTGCTAAGGAGATTTGGGATGGAGTAACCGAATTGGAAGGCTTTGTTTCTGTACGTGTGTCTTAAAATTGTTCCTAGAAGCTCTCAACTTTCTTCTTTTAGTCTATTAAATTGTTTGAAGTAAGATAGAGAATTGGAATACCGAGCTAAAATCCACTGGTACCATGGGACTGGGTGTTGGATGTGATAATGATATTTTTGGGTTTGGAATTATTACTACAATAAAATTGGATGGAAAAAACTATTTAGAATGGGCACAATCTGCCAAGATAGCCATTAGTGCCCGCGGAAAGTTAGGGTACATCATTGGGGAGGAAAGGAAACCGGATATAGATTTCTCTCGGTGAGTACAAGAGAATTATATGGTGATGTCCGGGTTGTGTAATTCTATACCTCACATTGGATTTTTTTTTGTGGGCTAATATTGCTAAGGAGATTTGGGATGGAGTAACCGAAACCTATTCTCAGAAACAAAATGTAGCCAGAGCTTATCAGCTAAGAAATCAGGTGATTAGTATAAAACAGGGAGATAAACCTCTTGCTATGTATTTCTCCATGCTAAAAACCCTATGGCAGGAAATAGACCACTTAGAAACTGTGATGTGGGAAAGTCTCAATGATGCAGCAACCTATCAGAAATTGGTAGTGAAAAATAGGGTTTTTGAGTTCTTGGTAGGTAGGGGTGCTCACGGTTTGGTTAATTGAACCATGGGTTGGTTTTCTAGACCAAACTGACCTGTTTGGTTTTTAAATTTAATCAAACTGAAACCAAACCAATGCAACTGGTTAACCGGTGAACTGATTAATTGTGGTTCAATTTTTTGTTTTTTTTATGCATTGATTTTTTTTTTAAAAGGAAAAAGCCATCCTCTTGTAGAAGAGACTGAGAGAGGTGATAGATTGAGAGAGATGAGTGGCTAAGTCTGAGACTAAGAGAGAAGAGACTGAGTGAGTGTCGAGTGAGAGAGAGAGAACAGAGAGTAGGTCTGGCTCGTTGGGGAAGAAGAAGAAGAAAAGTTTGAGAGAGAGAGAGAATAGAGAGTGAGATAGTTGTTAAGATGAACAATAGCTCTAGTCGACTGTAGAGTGCCTAGTTTCTCCTCCTTTCAGTCAACCTTCTCTTAGAATCTCTCAATCATGGTGGAATAGACGAAGAAGGCATTCCCGAAGCAGCCGAAGGTGTTCATATGTTTGAAGAAAACCAAAATGGGGAAAAGGCCCAGGAAGGGTGGAAACCATTTTTGGTGTGGAAAAGCATTTCTGGGTTTCAAGATGTCGAGAGAAGCTATTGAAGACTCTTTGTGCTCTCTCTCTCTTGTTCTCCATCTAAGAAATGGATGCAAAAAAGAAGAAAAAATAAAACCAAACAAAAAATATTTTAATTTCCTATAATTACTTGTCCCAAATTAGCAAAAGTTAGATTTCTGTATGCAACATGTGTGCAAGCATTGGTACGTTCTCTACACGAACCAATTAGACGCTCCAAATTCTGAATCTCCGATCCACTGTTTGAAGTAAGTCTTGAACACCGAACTGGAAAGGTACCGAGAAAAGCATTGGTCTGTTCGTATTCTCTTACACTAGAAACTGGAAAGGTGCGTCATTTGAAGACTGTCAGAGTTAGACTAAGAGACTGCTAGATTGGTAGTGATAGGTTCGATTTTCGAAGAGAAAGGTTGAAAACTGAACTTTTTTGTTCGATTTTCAAAAAAAAAAAGATATATATACATAAATTGGTTGGTTCAGTTAGTCGTCTATTTTTTTTAATGGTTAGCTGAAACCGAACCGAAACTATCAGTTTTTTGAAAACACCAAACTAAAACCAAACCGATCGGTTCAGTTAACTGATTTTTTGGTTCGGCTTCAATCAATTCAGTTTTTCGATTTTTTTTTATCACCCCTATTGACAGGGCTGAACCCTAAATTCGACATTGCAAGGCCACAAATCCTCTCTAGGGAGAGTGTGACACTCTCTCAAGCCTATGCCTTTGTTTCTGGAGAGGCAAGCAGGAGGAATGTCATGATGAGACAACCTGGGATTGACGACTCGGCCATGGTTGGTACATCCAAACCTAAGCTGAATGGAGACAAGGGGAGCAGTGAGATTAGGAGGGAGGATAAGAAAGAAGGATTTGGTGTGTGATTACTGTAAGAAGCTTAAGCATACCAGAGATACTTGTTGGAAACTCCATCCACATCTTATAATTGCTCGAATCAAGAACAAGAAGGGAAATGCGAATATGGCCACTACAGGAGACTCTTCGACCCCTCTTTCCCAAACGGATTGGGAATCCATTGCAATAACAGCTGTGAGAACATAATTGGAAAGGTTTGGACAACTCTTGAGTAAAAATGATACAACTAGTTCTAGCCTTCTATACAGACAACAGAGTGTAGGAGAACCACCCCTTTGGCACATACAGGTAGTTCATATGCAACTACAAACCTTGCATCCACTTTAGGTAAGGATGGACCTCCCTGGATTATAGACTCAGGAGCATCTGAGCACTTGACCAATGCCCTTACCCTCTTTAACGTTCCATTTCCATTTATTCATCTCTGAGATTTCCCTCATTTCTCAGTGACTACGGGTTGTCTCTAGAAATGTGGGAAATCACATAGGGTGCATGGAGCCAACTGTTTCAGTTGCATAACCCAACCACCTTTCTATGAAGGATCATATCCACTCATCATATGAATTTTCCCTTCAGCCTTTACCAGACAAGGTTTAGATCCATTTTCAGGTAAACCTTTCTGTCCAGTGAGTGCTTACCCATTATATTCGTGAACACCAAGGTACCGTGAGAGAGTTCCCATTTTCTGGTGAAGCCCCTCCCACATCGGTCTATGACGCCCCAATCATCTTATGAAACACTTAGACAAGCCCAACAGCAAATGGATAGCCCATTTTCTGGTGTGTTTCCTCATTACTGAAGGACCCATCCTCATGCTAATGATGGAAGGCCTTTAGAGAGTTCATCATATGAATCTCCCTATCACATGCACTCATATTAGCTGGAGGGAACAGTTAATTACGTCGTAGTTTGATCTAGGTCAAACCAAAGTGGCTCCCACTAACTTTCATAAATCCAGATTTCAGTGGGCCTAAATCGGCTAGGGTTCCGCACTAACCTCTTGTGGCCCATGTACGTAGCACATCACCATGGCAATGATGTGCATTCAGCCATGGTGTGCGCAAGAGCCACTGTCGATTGAGCATGGGCCAAGCACTTATGGCCCATGTATGTAGCACATCACATATCCATACATCTCATGCATGGATAAATTGATCCAATCAATTAATCATCTGTAAGGCCCATTTGAAGCCCAATTTAAATCCATAAAATTAACCATTAATATGTGTTAAGTGGGCTTTTAGCAGTTTTAACTATTTAAAATTGGGCCTTTACAGGTTGGGCCGAATTAAACATTTAATTAAATATCAATCCCCAAGCCCATTAGTGGGAAAATTAGGGCTGACTTTCAGCCTTTATTAAACCCTAGATTCGGTTTAAACAATTTGAACCAATATTGGTTCGAATGGGTCTAGGGTTTGATCTTTAATTAAATCTTTAATTCAAGAAAATAATATGAAATTAAATACTGATAAACAAAAATCAAGAATTAGTCAAACAGGGTTTTTCACACAATCCATCTTGCAAAATAGAGGTTAGATCACAGTTTGTAGTTTCATAAACTGCAAAATCGCATATTGTAATTCTCCCATCTGCGAAATCTCATTCTCTGCGAAATCTCCTTTTCTACGCCGCCATCTTCGATCCAAAAATAAAATAAATAGAAATCCTAATTTCTATTAATAATTACATCAGATCGAATACCTATACATTCAGTCTAAAAAATAAAAAAAAATTATTTTATAGACCAAATGTAATAAAGCAATCAAAAACTGCAAAATTGCAGGTTCCCTACGCAAAACAAGATTTCGATCTCCTCTTGTACGAACAACCCATAAATCAAGAAAATCATAAAGAACAGTTCTAAATAATAATCAGATTTATATAAAATTAATTTTAGATTATTTGCCCATTAATTTTGGGAACAAATTTCCCAAAACCCATATCTGCGCAAATCGGGTATAACACCTTCTGCCAATTTGCACAGGTTCAAATCTAAAACAAATTGGTTCAAGATTTGAACCATGACTCTGATACTACTGAAGGGATGAGAGATCCATCGTATGGTTGCTCAAATCTTGCGGAATAAAGGGGCGAATTTCAAAAATTTTTCTCTCCCTTTCTACTGGGAATCGCATTCCCTATTTAGAAAATCATATTTTCAAGGATCAATCTTGAACCATAAACTGAACCAGATCTGAACCAAAAGGAGTAGGAGAGGATTATACCTGATATAGAGAAGTAACGTTTCCCAACGAAGGTGTTCACGCCCAAGGAAAGATCCAAAGACTACTCCCACTGAACATGGCGTAGTGTAGGATGGAGCAGAATCAGTAGTGTTCTTCTCCAAAAACTATGTCCTTCGTAAGAATCAGCAAGATGGCACGTGAGCACAACTTTCTATCAATTCTTTCTCCAAGAACTGATGTCAAGATCGAATCTTGACTTCTCCCACAGCTGGAGATTGAATTGGAAAACAAGGGTGGCAAGAACAAGGAGGCGGCAAGAAAGAATTCTACAGGGTTGCTTAATTCTTTCTTCTCTGTGATTTCAGCTTTGAAGAGGATCTGATTGTGTGTCTTCTAAAGGCTTCCACCCCCTCCTTTTGTTAACCTAAAAGATCAGCTCCTAATCCAATTAGGAGCTGCTTATCCAAATCATATTTGGATCAGCCATCTCTTTAGGTGATAAGGATAAACCCTTATCTTATCTGCAAATTAGATTAGCTTTCTCCTAATCTCATTAGGAGGTTTCTAGATCTGAATCACATTTAGATTTGGACTCTCTAAGTGGATAGGGTCAAGACCCTATCCTATCTGCTAATCCATCTCAGAATTTGCTCCATAATTAACTAATTAAATAGCCCAGTTCAAAATGGGCTTTAGGCCCATTAAGCTTATGTGCTCACTTAACCTTCCTAACTGTTGCCCAGTTGGGCTTCCTTGTATGGCGTGGGACCTAAGCATTGGTCTACACATTAGCCACATGGGTTCAGCCCAGCCTTTGTTACAAGGCCTGGCCGAATTCACTGTTATGGACAGTGCACCCCCTGAAACCCATCAAATGGGCTCTATGGGCCCAACACTTTCCCTGAGTGGTCCCTGGGCCAAGCCACCTTATAACACACAGGGACTGTGGGTAGATGCAAGATTAGCCCATCAGGTATTACCCTCAATGGTTTTACACATAACCTCTCAGCCCATAATGATTATACACTGCCCGACAAGAGAGGACCTCTCCCTCGGCTACAAGGAATAGTGTTGCACTCTCTACTTATATGGATTTCGGGAATTAAAACCTTTTTGCAAACCTTTTAGAAAACATAATATATATACTTTTATATCTCATGTAAAATATATTTTGCAAAACAAATCTCAACGATTGAAATCGGCTGCCGGTAATCTTGGTTTCCATCGGTGAGAGTGCATCCCCAGTCATTACCTTTGTCCGACAAAGGGGCTGATCCTGTCACTATGATCACCCACTCAGATGAATTCTCAGACTGTCCCAGCATACCTAGGTTTTGACCCCCGCTAAGGATCTCACTGATTGGTACATCAAAGACAGTCCAATCTGACACCCAGTGCAGTATCATAATCAAGTCTAGGGGTCGGGTGTAACATTCCAGTTTTGCCCATTAATCTCCAAGGTCGAGGGCAATACTGGAAATCTGGTCTAGTTCAAAGGTTCAATTTATCCTACATTGTATGTGCCTAGGGTCTCACCCTGGCAGCTGAGACAGGCCACCCAAACCGACTTGGTGGCACCATAGTGTCAGCCTTATCAGGATAGGTCTCCCCAGACCGACCCACTGGCTGTGAACATTCTAAACTAACACGAGTTTCATTAAGTGTCCAGTTTAAGGGTATTGCACAGAAACAAACCAAGGGGACGTGAATCAAATATGCACTTTTATTCATTTACAATAAACTCATAAAGTACATCATTCTGATTGAAGCTAAGGGCATATAAAACTGTCCAATATCACTCACTTAGATGAATTCTCAGACTGACCCAACATACCCAGGTATTGACCCCCTCTAAGGATCTCACTGATTGGCATATCAAAGACAGTCCAATCCGACACCTAGTGTAGTATCATAATCGAGTCTAGGGGTCAGGTGTAACTGAATGGTTCACCCCTCCTCCTTTTATAGACTTAATGAGATCAGCTCCTAATCTCATTAGGAGTTTCCTGATTCAAATTCTTATTTGAGTTTGGACTCTCTTTAAGTGATAAGGATATACCCTTATCTTATCTACAGATTAGATCAGCTCTCTCCTAATCTCATTAGGAGGTTTCTAGATCCAAATCTTATTAGGATCTAGACTCTCTGAGTGGATAGGGATAACTCCCCATCCTATCTACTGATCCAAATCCCATATTCGCCCTTATTTAATTAGTCTAACTAAATCAATTTGAAATGGGCTTTAGGCCCAATAAGTCTTATGTGCTCCTTAGGCTTTCAAACTGCTGCCCAGTTAGGCTTCTTTGTATGGCGTAAGACCCAAACATTGATCTACACATCAGCCACATGGGCTCCTAATGGGCCCAACACTTACAATAAGTGGTCCCTAGGCCAAGCCACCTTATAAAAACCCAGGGACTGTGGGCAAATGCAAGATTTGCCCATCAGGTATTACCCTCAATGGTTTTTCACTTAACCTCTTAGTCCATAATGAGCAAACACTGCCCGACAAGAGAGGACCTCTCCCTCGGCTGCAAGGAACAATGTTGCACTCTCTACTCACATGGATCTTGGGAATTAAAACATTTTGCAAACATTTTGAAACCATAACATATATATATCTGTATATAAATATATTTTGCAAAACAAAATTCAACGATTGAAATCCGTTGCCGCCAGTCTTGGTTTCCATCAGAGAGAGTGCATCCCCGATCATTACCTTTGTCTGACAAAGGGGCTAATAATGTCACTATGATCATCCACTTAGATGAATTCTCAGACTGTCCCAACATGCCCAGGTTTTGACCCCCTCTAAAGATCTCACTGATTGGCATATCAAAGACAGCCTAATCCGAACCTAATGCGGTATCATAATCGAGTGTAGGGGTCAGGTGTAACTTTTCAGTTTTGCCCATCAATCGCCAGGGTCCAAGGCAATATTGGAAATCTAGTATGGTTCAGGGTTTCAAATAAACATACAGTGCATGTGCCTCGGGTCTCACCCTGGCGGCTGAGACAGGCCACCCCAACATTTGGCAGCACACCAGTGCCAGCCTTGGTAGGATAAATCTCCCCAGACTTATCCAATGACTAACACGAGTCTCATAAGTGTCATGTTTAAGGATATTACACAGAAACACACCACAAGAACATGAATCAAATATGCACTTTATTCATTTACAATAAATGTCATAATGTACATCATTCTGATTGGAACTAAGGGCATACAACTGTCTAACACAAAACTAGTCCTAGAAAGAAGATCATAACAATAATACTCCTTTTGGTTTTGTGCATACCCAAGAAAAATAGACTTGGCCATCTTTGGATCAAAATTAGAACAATGAGGCCTAAGGATTTAAACAAAGTAAGTGGACCCAAAGGTCATAACAATAATAGTGAGTTGGTCCTTATTAGGGTACAATAGGTTAATAGGAACTTTCATGTCTAAAACCCGTGAAGGAACTTTGTTGATAAGGTAGACAACTATGTGGATGGAATCCCCCCAAAATTGAATAGGAACATTAAAATGTAGCATTATGCTCATAACAATTTCAAGATTGTGTCTATTCTTTCTTTCGATTACTTCATTTTGTAGAGGTGTATGAGGACAATTACTTTGATAAATAACCTCGTACTTAAGTACATATGAGGCCAAGAGATTTTTGAAATACTCATTTGCATTATCATACCTAAGATTTTTTTATTCTGACTCCAAAGTGAGTTAAAACCATCTAGTGCAATGTACGGGTCAGAATAAGTACCTCATCTCAAGAATACATAAGATAAACCTACAAAAACCAAAGTAATCATCAACGAATAGTAGGAAATAGTTGTACATGCTCCCTCCATTGCATTAATGTTATAAGGTCCCCAAACATCAGTATGTAGGCACAATTTCAAAAGGAACAAAGCATCTTTTATCACTAAAAGAATAGGTTGGTCTACAATGCTTTTCAAACTCACAACTCTCACACCTTAAACTAAATACTTGAACAAACTCAAACAAGGTAGGAAAAAGAGTCTTTAATGACCCAAAAGATTAATGACCCAATCACATATTCCAAAGCATAATCTGATTTACAGATTGAAATACAAAAGACCTCTCAACTTCTTTTTTCCTTCCAAGTGGATGTTCAAGCAAGTAGATTCCATTCATCTTACGGCCAGTCCCAGTCACCTTATTTATCACCAGATCCTAAAAGACACAATGATTAGAAAAAAAAAGTTACTAAGCAATTCTGATTTTTAGTAATTCTACTAAGTAAAATCATATTAGTGCTAAGTTTAAAGACATGTAAGATAGAGGATAATGAGATGGCATCAAACACTCTAATATCTCCCTTACCTAAACTCGGTACAAGGGAACCATCAACAATAGAAACTATCCTTATCAAAAGATAAGAAGTAGGAAGTAAACATAGGGGACAAACTAGTCATATGGTCAAAAGCACCTACATCAACAATCCAAAAAAGATTAGTGTTACCTGGGGCTAAAGCATAATTAAAATTAGAGAATACAAATAATGTTAGGGCACAGTGAATTGGCCATTGGCCTTAAACTGTATTTATAATAGAAGAGTTGTACAAAGAGGAAACTCTATCTTAAATATACTCCTAGATAACAACCAACAAAGATAACAAACAGATCTGATCTCATTAGGATAACAATTATCCTAAACCTCTAATGATAATTGTTATCCTAAGGATGGAGTCCTAAGGATACACACAACTAGGTATACTGGATATACTCTAATATGCCCCCTCAAGCTCCATGCTCATCATGAAGATGGAGTTTGTCCCTCAAGAAGCAGAAGCGATCACCGACGAGAGGCTTGGTGAGAATGTCAACAACCTGGTCTTTGGAAGAGATAAAATGAAAAGTAAGTCGTCTTGCAAGAACCAAATCCCAGAGAAAATGGAAATCAACCTCAACATGTCGAGTTCGAGCATGGAACACAGGGTTGGCAGCAAGATAGGTGGCACCAATTTTGTCACACAAAATAGTAGGTATCTCAGAGTGTAACTCCAAGATCTCGAATGATAGATGAAATTCAAAGCACCTCAGTGGCAGATATGGCATAAGCATGAAATTCAGATTTAGTGCTGGAACGTGCAACTGTTGCTCGTTTGCGGGAACTCCAAGCAATTAAATTAGGGCCTAAATAGATAACAAAACCTCCAGTGGATCTGTTTTTGAAAGATAAAGATAAAAAGATTGAATTCACTAGATAAAGAGATAAGAGTAGGATTATACTAGGACTTTCTATTTTTGAAAGATAAATTCCAAGAAGGAGTTGGAGACCACCCCCTCCCCTTTAAACTATATAAAGGGATGGGGGGCGGACTAGAGAGGTATCAAGAAGCAGAGGAGCAACCAATCTATCAAGCAAGGAGACTGCAAGAAGGAGGTGATGGCAAGGAGAAGAAGAAATCTCAGCTCCAAGGGCGACACCATGAGTTCTTTCTTTTCTCTTGTTTTCTTTATTTCCTTTGTTATGAACTAATTTATTTGTAGCTAGGGCTGTGGAAAGCCTAACTATGATAATGAATATATTTTTATCATTATGATTCATCCAAGATCGTGATTTCCATATAGTCAATGAGTTATTTGCTTAATGCAATTAGGAGTGGTCATCTTTTAATTGGTTAGGTTTATATGAATGAATCGGGAGAGGAATTTATATATTCGACCACATAATTCGTAGTGTGAATTGAATGGTATATAGGGATATATATACACATGATTCATCTGAATATATGAGTTTTTCTTGCACTTAATGCATTTCTATCATTGAGAACTCTAGTCGAAGGATCGAGGGGTTACTTGATAGAAATATGTTTAATATATCTTGGGAAAGAATATTAAATAAAATTGGAAAAAGCTTCAGCTTATGGGAATGACAAATGATCTTGGTTAATCGCATTATTAATATTCATTAGAATGGTTAGGTGGACCAATGGTCCTAGCGATTTCACTCAATCACTGCATATTCGGTTATTGATTACCCTTGCTTTTATTTTCTTTTTCTATTTCTTTTTATTTTCAGTAGTTCTTACTCTTAAATTTGAAATTCGATTGTCCAAATAATTAGGGAAGGTTATAGTTCTAATACTTATTTTGTTAAATCCCCGTGAGAACGATATTTTTTATACTACTTGATAACTAGTGCATTTGCTAGTGTTGTATTTATAGCTATCAAACAAAGAGAGAAGTATCAGCTGTAGAGGCTCTAAAACCCATTTTTGCTAACTTGTGAGTGATACGAGCATACCAAGCCCATGGTGCCTATCGAAGTCCATAAAGAGCTTTGTGCAATTTGCACACATGGGTCGGCCTGGAGGGATCTTCAAACCCCTTTGGCTGTTTGATATAGATATCCTAACGAAGTACCCCCATTCAAGAAAGCATTATCGAAATCAATCTGATGTATACACCACTGATTCATCACAACAAGAGAGATCATGGTATGGATGGTTATGGGTATTACAATCGGGATAAAAGTAGTTGTAAAGTCAACCCTGGGGATTTGAGTAAAACCCTATGCTATCAATTGTGCCTTGTATCTAGCAATAGTACCATTTGCCTTCCATTTTAACTTATAGATCCATTTGCTCCCTACCACATTCATGTCAGACGAGTAAGGAACAAGACTCCAAGTACCATTAGAAACAAGTGCATTAAATTTCTTAGTCATGGCATCACGCCAACGAGCAGATTTTACTGCTTGTGAATAACCGAAGGGTTCCGTAGTATCATCTCGAGACTGAACTAATAGTGATTGTGGTAAGGGATACCTAATCGTGAGATGAGAACGAGGAGGAAGAGATCCATCCATGGAACGAGTGACCATAGGATGCTAGCGAGAATGCTGAGAAGCAGCTGGGACTGTTACAGCAAGAATCTCCTGCATAGGACGGGTCCCACGAGGTCCAACTTCAGGAGAAGACATACTTGTGCAAGAAACTATTGAATGGTGAGGGTTGTCAGTCGGTGGTGGAAGATCTGAATTATCCTGTAATAGTGAGTCAGAAGCTGGAGAAACTGTAGTGGAAGTCGGAGGTGCAGCTTGAGGTGCAGGCAGCGGTTGTAGATAAACCCCAGTTGGCTGAACCAATTCGGTGGAAGCAGTCGTAGAGTATCCCAGGAAATGTTGTTCATCAAAGATAACATATCTGGAGATGTATTCTTTCCCAGATTCAGGGTGCAGATAGCAATACCCTTTGTGTTTGTTGCTATAGCCAAGAAAGATGCATTTCTGGGAACGAAAATTAATCTTATGCCAATTGTATGGACGAAGCAGTGGATAGAAAGCACACCCAAAAAATATGAGGAACTTGTAATCTGGAGGGGAGTTGAACAAAACTTCATATGGAGACTTGTGCTGGAGAGTAGCAATAGGAATCCGATTAATTAGGTAAACTAATGTAAGAGCGGCATCTACCCAGAAGGAGAAGGGGAGCGACAAGAAAGCCAATAGAGACAGGGTTGCTTCAATGACATGACAATGTTTTCATTCAGCACAACCATTCTATTCATGTGTGTGAGGACAGGTGAATCAATGAGCAATGCCAACGGAGTCCAGGTAAGAAGAAAGTTTCTGATATTTTCCACCCCAATCAGATTGTAGAGAATTGAGTTTGGTATTAAATAAATTTTCAACATGACGCTTAAAGGATAAAAATACATCAAAAACATCTGATTTCCGTTGCAACGGAAATAACCAAGAAAATCTACTATAAGCATAAATGAAAATTACATAATATCAAAACCCTGCATTAGATAAAATTGGGGTTGGTCCCCATACATTTGAAAATATCAAATCTAGTGGATGAGAAAGAACTGAAGAAGACAAGGGAAGAGGTAACCTATGACTCTTACTGACTTGACAGGACTCACAAAGCAAATTAGATCTGAAACAAAATTGACCTTCATAAAGTAGACCGAACTGAGTGACAACTTGCTTCACAATTCGCATGGCTGGATGCCCAAGACGTTTGTGCCAATTATCAACAAAAGCACTTTAGCCAATCAATGCAGAAGACTGATTTGTATTGATCACCTCACCCGAAAAACTGATACAACCCGTCTCTACTAGTTCCTTGTAGCAGGATGTTCCCTGTATAATCCTTTACAAGAAAATAATCACCCTGAAATTCAAAAAATAATTTGTTATCCCAAGCAAATTTCTGAATAGATAATAGATTTTTGGAGAGCTTTGGTACATGAAAAATATTATTTAAAGAAAATTGATGAATAGTAGTATGCAAAATTGAAGAACCAATATTCTTAATTTCCAAACCTGAACCGTTACCAACTTTGACTTGATCTGGCCAACCATATTCAAGTCGAGTTTGCAGATTGTCAACATCAGGCGTCATGTGATGTGTTGCACCACTGTCCAAGTATCAGGTTGGATCGAAAGCATATTGAGAGGGATGAATATTGTTGTTGTAAGCTGCTGGTTCCGCCTCCTCATTCTTGTAGTTGAGATCATATCGCCGGTGACATTTAATCACCCCACGTCAAGCTGCTAGTTGCACAGCTAACGGATAATTGTATTTCCACGTCCTCTACCGCCATTGTTCATGCGGTTTTCAGAAGAACCATGCCCCTGCCTCTCCCACAAGTGTTCCCAGAAGGGGAGTACTGATTATTAGTTTGATTTTTATTTTTAAAATTAGCCATATTGGCCGCATGGGGTGAATTAACTGTGATAGCATTCTTTTCTGACCAGCCCTCATGGCTAAGAAGAATGCCTAAAACATCATCAATATCAAGGTCCTATATATCGGACCTATTAGTAATGGCAATAACAACAAATTCATATTCGGATCCTAATCCAGTCAGTATATAAAGAATCAAACCACTCATCTTTACCGGTTCTACAATAGTTGCAAGGCTATCGGCTATGGACTTAGTTTTTTGAACATATTCAGAAATAGACATGCCTCCTTTTTTGAGACTTTGAAGTTATCTTCTGTATTGCATCAACCTGGATCATGAGTAATTTGCAAAGGATTTAGCTAGAGCGTTCCAGATATCACGAGAAGATCGATGTCCTACAACTTGAGCGAACACGTTCTCTGTGAGCAATGCAATGATCCAAGATAAGACCAGCTGATCTTTCTCAAACCACTTTATTTATGCAGGATTGAGAATCATCCGACTTCCATCTGTCGGATCTGGTATATACTAAGGAGGTGCAATGATAGAACCATCTACGTACCCCATCAGTCTGTTGGTGTAGAGAACTGGCAGCAACTATGCCTTCCAAAGCAGGTAGTTGTCGTTAATGAGCTTGATGGGAAGATAACGAATCCCACTATGGGGAACTGAATTCGAACCTGTTGTGTTGTTGGAGGCTGACACGCCTGTTGATTGTTACGACACAGAACTGAAGCCACTGGAAGCCATGGGATCAGCAAAGCTCTAATACCAAGTTAAAATCATAGAACACAAATAATGTTTGGGCGTGGTGAATTGGCCATTGGCCTTGAACTGTATTTATAATAAAAGAGTTGTACAAAGAGGAAACTCTATCTTAGATAGTCTTAGATAACAAACATATCCCATCTCATTAGGATAACAATTATCCTAAACATCTAAGGATAACTGTAATCCTAAGGATGGAGTCCTAAGGATATACACAACTAGGTATAGTGGATATATTCCAATAAGCATGATAGGTAGTAGCTCTTGTACCTGAGTAGTAGTAGATGTAGCAGCTTATGGCTGAGATGATCTTGAGGCTCCAACTTCACACTCTAAGTTAAGGCAGCTCAAACTACAACTAATACATCTTGTGATGTGGATTTTGTAGTAGACGAAGATGCATAATTAGTAATAACTACTACATTGGCATTCCCCTTCTTATGCTTGAGCCTTGCTAGAATAAGATGAGGATATAGCTTCAAATAAGTGTCTCTAGTGTGCTTTAGGTTCTTACAATAATCACACATCACATCCCTCGTCTTCCCTTTTCATTTCCCTTTCCTTATCACCAATAGGTTTTAATTTCACTACTGCCAAGGCTGATTCCATGGGTGGGATTTGTAACATAACTTATCTTCTACTCTATTCACTATGTATTAGTGAATAAGATTGAGACAAAGTGACACTATCCTTAATGATTAAGTGTTGCCTTACAATATCATAATCTGAATTTAGTCCAGCAAAAAATTCAAACACTCTATTTGTTTTAACCAACTTCCTATATATTGTTGAATCCTTTTGGCTTTCCCATTCAATAGTCTCCAAGGGATCAATCTCGAGCCATAGAGATTTTAAGGTAGAGAAATAAACTAATATAGGTTTCTCTCCATGTTTAAGGTTATTCACTTCACTTTTCAGCTCATATGCCATAGTAACATTTAGGGGTTGTGACCAGATTTCCTTCATATTCTACCAGATTTCCTTAGTAGTCTTCATCCATAAGTAATTTCTCCTAATATGTGGTTGTATAGAGTTGCACAACCAAGTCATCACTAGCTGGTTTTCCTAAACCCATTTGGCATAAGTCTTCCTTTGTTGGTTTCTTAATATCTCCAGTTACATCCAAACTTCCCCCATCCCCTAATAGCCATCATAGATGATTGGGTCCATTCCAAGTAATTTGTGACATCAAACGTAATAGCATTAATCATAAAGGTATTATCAAACATACTCCCAAACCCCATAGATCCTTCTCCAAAGGATTTTGGCTCCTTCTCAATTGTCTCCATACTAATCACACCACCAAGAACTTACAAATCCTTAAGAATGTGACTAAAACAGAGCTTATGTAGTAATCCAATACAAATTACAGGATACTCTCTTAACATTCCGGTAGTGAAATCAGAATAGTAGAAGTAAATCGGATAAGTCAAAAAACTAGAACTCACATGTTCTCAGTAGAAACCCAAGAATCAGCCTAGGGAGAAAACCCAAAAGACTCAATCGCTCCTTCCAGAACATCCCAATTACTTTCTACAGGCTATCGATATCAGAAAAGAACTATTCTCTACTTAGAAACCACTGACGCCAATACCAATTGAAGATTTAGCCCCTAAACCTTAATCTGATCCAAAGAACACTAATTCTTGCTAGTTATTAGTGATCTCCAAGATTACAGATCTTGGGCAGCAAAGTTTTCTCCAAAAAACCTCAAAGAATCAGGCAATGTAGACTGAAATATCCAGCCCTAATAAACCCTCATGTAGTCAGCTGAAAGAAGCCTACATGGGAACCCTAGAAATCCTTAAACCTTGCTCAAATACCAAGATGGCTGGTGCAGTTTCAGCAAGAAAAGCAAGGAAAAATAAAAAGAAAAACTAGAAGAAAGAAGAAAGGAAGAGAAGAGAAGAAGATGAAATGAACATGAATCAAATATGGTTGTGGACTGATAACAACAAGTTGAAGGGCCCAAACTATGCCGACTGGTACAAAAACCTTATGCTGGTCCTAGCTTTTGAAAAGTTAGATAAAGTGGCAAAGAATCCTGCCCCGGAGCGTCTGGGTGATAGGGCTTCTGAGGCCTGAAGGAGTGACTATCAGGAATGGGAGGAGAAAAACTCCCTTGCCCGGTGTTACATCATTGCCTCCTTGGACAACCCAATACAGAGGCAGTTCAATCAGATTGAACTTGCCAATGAAATATTGGACAGTCTCAGGATGATGTATGAAGAGCAGAATCGTTCTACTCGACAAAAGGTCTTGAAACAGTTCATGACCGCACAAATGACCAAGGGCCAACAAGTTCACGACCATTGCCTTTGGATGATGGGATATATCAACGAACTGGAGGCTCTTGGATTCGGGCTGGACCTTGCAACCCAGATAGATGCTATCCTTAATTCTTTGTCTCTTTCCTTTAATCCGTTCATTATGAACTATAACATGAACAAGTTGAATGTCAGCTTGCAAGAGCTTAGCAATATGTTGCAAAGAGTTGAAGAACTGATTAGAAAGGATGAGCCTGTAGCTATGCTTGTTGAAGCTAGCAAGACAGGCAAGAGAAAGAGGAAGACAAAGAAGCCTCAGAAGAAAGCCACTAAGGGCAAGAAGTAGAAGAAAGACAAAGCATCGGATGCCTGTCACTTCTGCAAGAAGACCGGCCACTAGAAAAGGAGTTGTCTTGCCTATTTGGAATCCAAGAAAGGTAATTTTGAAACTTGTGTTATAGAAACCAATTTATTGGTAGCTTCTGCGTCCTGGTGTATTGACTCTGAGGCTTCAACTCATGCGTGTAACTCACTATAGGGGTTCAAAGTAAGCATAAGGCTGGGTGAAGAAGTCACACTCTACTTGGGGACTACTGCAACTGTTGTAGCCGCGGCCATAGGAATCGTGGAGTTATTTTTTAGAGAAGGAACAATTGTATTGAAAGATTGTCTTTATGTACAAAATTTAAGGAGAATTTTGATTTCTGTCTCAAAACTGTGTGCAAATGGTTATTCTGTTTTCTTTAGTAATATGATTACTATTAAAAGACATATCAGACTCATTGTATATGGGGAACTGGAGAGTGATCTCTATGTTCTACATCCTTCTCTAGAAACTAACATAACCGAAACTATGTCGGCTGAAATCCCCAAGAAGAGAGCCCGAGATACAGTTAATCCCACGTGTCTATGGCATTACCGACTTGGCCACATCGGTGTTGACCGAATCACAAGTTTGGTAAAGGATGGTCCTTTGTATTTTCTAACTGTAGAAGATCTTCCCACCTGTGAGTCTTGCCTACAAGGCAAGATGACGAAATCAACACGTATATTTCATCACCTTCACAGACGATTTTTCATGATATGGTTACGTGTACCTAATGAGACACAAGTCTGAATCCTTTAAAAAGTTCAAAGAATTTAGATAAGAGGTCGAGAAACAGTTAGGGAGAGAAATTAAAGCCCTTCGATCAGATCGAGGTGGCGAGTATCTCTCTGACGAATTAAGGGACTACTTAAAGAAAAATGGGATAGAATCACAATTAGCTCCTCTTGCTACACCACAATTTAACGGTGTTTCAAAGAGGAGGAATAGGACCTTATTGGATATGGTCCGGTTGCTTCTCATAGACTCAGAGTTACCCACATCCTTTTGGGGTTATGCATTAGAGACTGCGATTTACGTGCTGAATCGGGTTTCAACCAAATCAGTTCCGAATACTCCATATGAACTTTGGACCAGAAAGAAACCAAGTGTCAGACACTTGAAGATTTGGGATTGTCCAACACACGTTAAAAGAACGAGTGTAGACAAGTTGGAATCCAAGACCAGCCATTGCCTATTTGTAGGCTACCCAAAAAGCTATGTAGGTTACCTATTCTATGACCCAAGTGAGCAAAAAGTGTTCTACAGTCGAAATGCACAATTCTTGGAAATCGGTTACATCCTGGACACCCATCATCAGGAAGTTGTTCTTGATGAGGAGAGCTCAGGAGCAGTGGGAGATGTCTCACAAGTTCCAGGTAGTGATCAACTTAGAAGATCCACTCGGGTATCCAGGCCACCAGTCCGTTATGGTTATGACTAGGATAGTTACCTGGTGGAAACCTTGACTATTGAGGAGGATCCCGTGACTTACGCGGAAGCTATGTTGGACATAGAATCCCAGAAGTGGCTGGAGGCCATGAGAGTAGAGATTGACTCAATGGAGACCAATGGAGTCTAGACTCTAGTAAATCCGTCCTCCAGGGTAAAAGCAATTGGTTGCAAATGGATTTACAAGAGGAAGAAGGGCCCCAATGGTAAGGTTGAGACCTTCAAAACTCGTCTGGTGGCGAAAGGGTACACTCAGAAAAAGAGCATCAATTATGAGGAAACCTTTTCGCATGTGGCCATGCTTAAATCCTTTAGAATCTTGCTAGCTGTAGCAGCATACCATGGTTATGAGATTTGGCAGATGGATGTCAAAACTGCATTCCTGAATGGAGATCTTACTGAAGATATCTATATGCAGCAGCCACAAGGCTTCATTGCTGTAGGTCAGGAAAACATGTATGTAAACTTAATAGATCCATTTATGGACTTAAGCAAACTTCTAGAAGTTGGAGCATCCGTTTTGACTCTACTGTCAAATCGTTTGACTTTGAGTAGAATCTGGATGAACCCTGTGTCTACAGAAAGTATAGTGGAGATAATGTTACCTTCTTGGTTTTGTATGTAGGTGACAATCTACTCATTGGGAATGATGTAGGAATGTTAACTACGGTGAAAGTATGGCTTACACAACAATTCTTCATGAAAGATCTTGGAGAAGCCTCCTATATACTGGGTCTTCGACTCTATAGAGACAAATCGAAGTAGATAATAGGATTATTCCAATCTGCTTACATTGACAAAATAGTCAAAAGATACAGCATGGAAAACTTCAAGAAAGGAAATGTTCCTTTCAGGCAAGGAGTCACTCTCTCCAAGAAGATGTCTCCCAAGACTTCTGAAGAGATTGATGGCATGAAAGACGTTCCCTATGCCTCTGCCGTAGGGAGCATCATGTATGCCATGCTGTGCACTCGTCTTGACATTGTTCAAGCAGTGAGTGTAGTAAGCAGATTTCAGGCCAACACAGGGCAGGAGCACTGGACTGCTATGAAAAACATACTTAAGTACGTTCGAAGGGCAAAAGATTTTTGTCTAGTATTCGACGGTAGCTCACTACAGATCCAAGGGTATACAGATGCCGATTTCCAGTCGGATCCAGATGATAGAAAGTCTACATCTGGATATGTTTTCACGATAGGATCGTGTGTTGTTTGCTAGAAAAGCAGCAAACAGGGGTTCACTGCAGACTCCACGACCGAGGCCGGGTACATTGCCACAAGTGAGGCTGCCAAAGAAGCCGTGTGGATGAAGAAGTTCGTTCATGAGTTGGGAGTAGTTCCATCTAGCACATCACTCATCCCATTGTTGTGTGACAACAATGGAGCCATTGCTCAGGCTAAGGAGCCATGAGCCCACTCGAAGTCGAAGCACATCGAGAGGAAGTACCACATACTGCGGGAGATTGTTGGTAGAGGGGCCATGCTAATTCAAAAGGTAGCTTCAGCGGAAAATGTAGTAGACCCATTGATGTACTTTATGA
Source organism: Nelumbo lutea (assembly GCF_056320005.1). Classification (NCBI taxonomy): domain Eukaryota; kingdom Viridiplantae; phylum Streptophyta; class Magnoliopsida; order Proteales; family Nelumbonaceae; genus Nelumbo; species Nelumbo lutea. Next base: position 127,848,083 of record NC_142684.1, read on the forward strand.
GTTTATTGTAAATGCCCTTAGCTTCAATCAGAATGATGTACTTTATGAGTTTATTATAAATGAATAAAAGTGCATATTTGATTCATGTTCCCTTGGTTTGTTTCTGTGCAATACCCTTAAACTAGACACTTAATGAGACTCGTGTTAGTTTAGAATATTCACAGCCAGTGGGTCGGTCTGGGGAGACCTATCCTGATAAGGCTGACACTGTGGTGCCACCAAGTCGGTTGGGGTGGCCTGTCTCAGTTGCCAGGGTGAGACCCTAGGCACATACAATGTATGATAAATTGAACCTTTGAATTTGACCAAATTTCCAGTATTGCCCTGGACCTTGGAGATTAATGGGCAAAATTGGAATGTTACACCCGACCCCTAGACTCGTTTATGATACTGCACTGGGTGTCGGATTGGACTGTCTTTGATGTACCAATAATTGAGATCCTTAGCGGGGGTCAAAACCTAGGTATGTTGGGACAATCTAAGATTTCATCTGAGTGGGTGATCATAGTGACAGGATCAACCCCTTTGTCGGACAAAGGTAATGATCGGGGATGCACTCTCACTGATGGAAACCAAGACTGTCGGCAGCCGATTTCAATCGTTGAGATTTGTTTTGCAAAATATATTTTATATGAGATATAAAAGTATATATATTATGGTTTCTAAAAGGTTTGCAAAGAGGTTTTAATTCCCGGGATCCATATAAGTAGAGAGTGCAACACTGTTCCTTGCAGTCGAGGGAAATGTCCTCTCTTGTTGGGCAGTGTATGATCATTATGGGCTAAGAAGTTATGTGTAAGACCATTGAGGGTAATACCTGATGGGCTAATCTTGCATCTGCCCACAGTCCCTGGGTGTTACAAGGTGGCTTGGCCCAAGGACGACTTATGGTAAGTGTTGGGCCCATAGAGCCCATTTGATTGGTTTCAGGGGGTGCACTGTCCATAACAGTGTATTCGGCCAGGCCTTGTAACAAAGGCTGGGCTGAACCCATGTGGTTGATATGTAGATCAATGCTTGGGTCCCACGCCATACAAGGAAGCCCAACTGGGCAGCAGTTAGGAAGGTTAAGTGAGCACATAAGCTTAATGGGCCTAAAGCCCATTTCGAATTGAGCTATTTAATTTGTTAATTATGGGGCGAATTCTGAGATGGATTAGTAGATAGGATAGGGTCTTGACCCTATCCACTCAGAGAGTCCAAATTTGAATGTGATTCAAATCTAGAAACCTCCTAATGAGATTAGGAGAAAGCTAATCTAATCTGTAGATAAGATAAGGGTTTATGTTTATCACCTAAAGAGAGGGCTGATCCAAATATGATTTGGATAAGCAACTCCTAATTGGATTAGGAGCTGATCTTTTAGGCTAACAAAAGGAGGGGGCGGCAGCCTTTAGAAGACACACAATCAGATCCTCTTCAGAGCTGAAATCACCGAGAAGAAAGAATTAAGCAACCCTGCAAAATTCTTTCTTGCCACCTCCTTGTTATTGCTGCCCTTGTTTTCCAGTTCGATCTCCAGCTGTGGGAGAAGTCAAGATTCAATCTTGACATCAGTTCTTGGATAAAGAATTGATTTGAAGCTGTGCTCACGTGCCATCCTGCTGATTCTTGTGAAGGACAAAGTTCTTGGAGAATGACACTGCTGATTCTGCTCCATCTACACTGCGCCATGTTCAGTGGGAGTAGTCTTTGGATCCTTCCTTGGGCGTGAACACCTTCGTCGGGAGATGTTATTTCTCCGTATCAGGTATAATCCTCTCCTATTCCTTTTGGTTCAGTTTATGGTTCAAGATTGATAATTGAAAATATGATTCTCCAAATAGGGAATGCGATTTCCAGTTGAAAGGGAGAGAAAAATTTTTGAAATTCGCCCCTTTATTCCGCAAGATTTGGGCGTCCATACGATGGATCTCTCATCCCTTCAGTGGTATCAGAGCCATGGTTCAAATCTTGAACCAATTTGTTTCAGATCTGAACCTGTGCAAATGGGCAGAAGGTGTTCTACCTGATTTGCGTAGATATGGGTTTTGGGAAATTTGTTCCCAAAATTAATGGGCGAATAGTCTGAAATTAATTTTATATAAATCTGATTATTATTTAGAACTGTTCTTTATGATTTTCTTGATTTATGGGCTGTTCGTACAAGAGGAGATCAAAATCTTGTTTTGCACCGGGAACCTACGATTTTGCAGTTTTGGATTGCTTTATTACATTTGGTCTGTAAAATAATTTTTTATTTTTATTTTTAGACTTAATGTATATCAAAAGGGACACCATGGCAATGATGTGCATTCAGCCATGGTGTGCGCAAGAGCCACTGTCGATTGAGCATGGGCCAAGCACTTATGGCCCATGTACGTAGCACATCACACATCCATACATCTCATGCAGGGATAAATTGATCCAATCAATTAATCATCTGTAAGGCCCATTTGAAGCCCATTTTAAATCCATAATATTAACCATTAATATTATCTAGGTATATGGGCCGAATGGTTCAGCCCATATAACTTTATGTGTTAAATGGGCTTTTAACAGTTTTAACTATTTAAAGCTAGGCCTTTATAGGTTGGGCCGAATTAACCATTTAATTAAATATCAATCCTTAGGCCCATTAGTGGGAAAATTAGGGCTGACTTTCAGCCTTTATTAAATCCTATATTCGGTCCAAACAATTTGAACCAATCTTGGTTCGAATGGGTCTAGGGTTTGATCTTTAATTAAATATTTAATTCAAGAAAATAATCTGAAATTAAATACTGATAAAAGAAAATCAAGAATCAATCAAAAAGGGCTATCACACAATCCATCCTGCAAAACATAGGTTAGATCCAAGTTTGCAGTTTCATAAACTACATATCGCAGATTGTAATTCTCCCATCTATGAAATCTCCTTCTCTACGAAATCTCATTTTCTGCATCGCCATTTTCGATCCAAAAATAAAATAAATAGAAATCCTAATTTCTTTTAATAATTACATCATATTCCGATTGCTGGGAAGGGAATAGTTGGAGTGACCAATGATATTACTTTATCCTCTGTCTTACATGTCCCTAAACTTCATACTTATCTACTTTCAATTAGTTCTTTGACAAAAAATCTGAATTGTTTTGTGACTTTCCTTCCTAGTAATTGTCTTTTGTTGGATCTGGAGTCAAAGAAGATGATTGGGAGTGGTCGTGAGATGAATGGAGTCAACCTTTTGGATGAGATTTTAAGATATCAGAGTCATCATGTTATTTGCAGCAGTAGTAGTAGATTAGAATCAGTGAGTCAGATTATGCTCTGGCATAATGGGTTGGGGCATCGTTCTTTTAGTTATTTAAAATTTATGTTTCCAAAGTTATTTTGGTTTATTCAGTTATCTACTTGGAGTGTGAGAATTGTCAGTTGGGAAAACATTGTAGACATTCTTTTAAACGAAGTGATAAAAGAAGTGTGTTTGCTTTTGATATTGTTCACAGTGATGTATGGGGACCGTATTATATTCCTTGCATGGGTGGCTACCATTATTTTCTCCTATTTGTAGATGATTGCACATAGTATTCTTGGATATATTTGATGAGATCCCGCGACGAAGTCCCTAACTTGGTCCAACAATTCCATCAGATGGTTCTCACACAATTTGGAGTAAGAACTAAGGCTTTCAGATCGGATAATGCCAGAGAGTATTTTGATAAGGACTTGACAACATACTTTTTGGAGCATGGTATAATTCATCAGAGCAATTGTGCACATACACTGCAACAAAATTGAGTAGCAGAAAGAAAAAATAGACACATTGTGGAAGTGGCAAGAAGTCTTATGGTATGTGCTTTAGTTCTTGTCATTTCTGGGGAGATGCAATTCTTACAGCTGTGCACTTGATTAATTGTGTTCCTTTATGTATTTTGGGGTTTAAGGTGCTATTCAACCTTTTTTTTCCAGATGCAGAGATGTTTCACATTCCTCTGAGGGTTTTCGGTTGTATGTCCTTTGCTTAAATTTTTGGTGCCCATCGCAAGAAATTGGATCCTAAGGCCAAGAAATGTATTTTCCTTGGGTATGCTTAGAACCAAAAAGGATATTGTTGTTCTGACCCAGTGTCGAGGAGCAGATTTGTCAATATGGATGTTACCCTTTTTGAATCTACTTTCTACTTCTCAAGTGGTTCTCCTCAGGGGGAGAGTTCTGGGGAGGAGAACTTACAATATGTTCATTTTCCTGTTTCCTTTGTGCCTCCACCAGCATCCCCATCAGTAGCACTTTCATTAGTTTCTGTACTTGAGCAGCACCGACAGATGATGGTTGACTTCATACATTCACAACCCGCACCACTTTCCATCAGTCCTTCTGAAGCTCTAGATTCTGTAGATGCAGTTCCAGGTATTCTCCTTTAGCTTGAGCCTGCCATTTCTTCTAATGTTAATGTTACTGTACCTAACAGTATTGTTGCAGCTGATCCCGCTGACCTTAATCTTCCCATTGCTCTTTGCAAAGGGAAGAGAAAATGTACATCCCATTGCATTTCACACCATCTTTCATATAATACCTTATCACCCTCCTACTGAGCTTTTCTTTCTTCATTGGATTCTATGTTTATACCCAAGAATGTTATTGAGGCTCTTTCCAAACCTGAGTGGGAAACAACAATGCAAGAAGAAATGGAAGCCTTGGTTAAGAACCAAACTTGGAAAATAGTTTATCTTCCTCCAGACAAGGAAACAGTCGGATGTAGATGGGTGTTCACCGTAAAGTATAGGGCTGATGGTAGGATAGAGAGGTATAAGGAAATGTTGGTAGAAAAAGGGTATACTCAGACATATGGAATTGATTATCTGGAAACTTTTGCACTAGTATCTAAGATGAGTTCAGTTCGTATTCTGTTATCTTTAGTAGCAATCGACTCATGGCCTCTGTTTTAGTTTGATGTTAAAAATGCATTCCTCAATGGTGATTTGTAAGAGGAGGTATATATGAACATTCCAACAGGCTTTTATGAAAATATTGGTAGAGAAAAGGTGTGCAAACTCAGAAAATCATTGTATGGCTTGAAACAATCACCTAGGGCTTGGTTTAACAGATTCAGAGGGGCACTTATTTGTTTTGGGTACACAAACCCAGTCTGATCACACCCTCTTTGTGAAGAGGAGAGACACTGTATTGTCAATTTTGATTGTATATGTGGATGATATAGTGTTTACAGGAAATGATCTAGAAGAGATTAATGCTCTCAAAAGTCTATTGTAAAAAGAATTTGAGATCAAAGATCTTGGTGAGTTGAAATACTTCATGGGGATTGAGGTTGCAAGATCCAAGCATGAGACTTTCATTTCATAGAGAAAGTATGTTCTTGACCTACTATGGGAAACTGGGAAGTTAGGAACCAAACCAACTAGCACTCCTATAGATCCAAACCATAGAATTAATGTTGTGGATGGAGAGTTGGTAAAAGATGTGGGGAGATATCAGAGAATGGTTGGCCGACTGCTATATTTATGTATGACACGACGAGATATTTCCTATGCCGTCAGTTTTGTGAGTCAGTATATGCATGCGCATCGGGTTCAGTTTTAGGAAGTTATTGAGAGAATATTTGCATACCTAAAGAAGCACCCAAGCAGAGGCATTTTTTTTTCAAACCATGAAAATCTGAAACTAGAATCCTATACAGGTGCAGGCTGGGCAGGGTGTTTAGATGACAGGAGATTTACATCAGGAGTATGCACCTTTGTAGGTGGAAACTTGATCTCTTAGAAAAGCAAGAAGCAATCGGTTGTGGTTTGGTCAAGTGCAGAGGCTGAGTGTAGATCCATGGACCATGGTGTCTCAGAACTACTTTGGGTTAGATCTCTATTGAGCAAGATTGGGGTGAAAGCAGAGGAGCCTATAATGTTGTACTGTGACAATCAGGCTGCAATTAACATTGCCTATAATCCAATCCAGCATGACAGAACAAAAGACATTGAAATTGATAGGCACTTCATAAGGGAGAGGGTAACCACCAGAGAAGTTTGTTTGCCTTATGTCTCTTTAGAGTCACAGTTGGCTGATGTTCTCACTAAAGGAGTTTCAAAAAACAAACTTGAACATAATTTACGCAAGTTGGGAATGTGTGACATCTACTCCCAACTTGAGGAGGAGTGTTGAAGATTGGACGATTTTTGTGATTATTTTAGGATTGTTGTATTATGTTAGGATTTAGATAGGTAATGGAAACCACAACAGTCCAAATCTTATTATGTTTTTGAGTCCTATTCATATTATTATATTTTTTATTATAAATAACAAGTGAAGGGGGCTGCCAGAATATAACTCTCCTACTTCTCAAAATCTTTTCTCTTATATTTTTTAATTCAACAGATTTCTACTATATCAATTCAACAATTCAAATGTCCAATTAATTATATTATATAAAACAAAATATCCTTTAAACAATGATTATGAGAAAAAGTCACTACAAATCCCAAAATGAAGATGTCGTGATTTTAAATTGTGAAAAAAGCATTAATTGTTCGTTGTTAAAGATAAAAAAATCTATGACAAATACATCCATCACAATAAATAAAGATTTTGTTATTGATATTAAACTATTAATCACTATAAATCAACTTTTATGATTTGTGATGGATATTTAATTGTTTGTCACTGCAAATCAATATTTAGTGATGATGATTAAGTCGTCCATCACTATAAGTCAATCAGTTGTGACGGATGACAATTGTCCGTCACTATACAACAAGATTTTATGCTTTTGTGATGAACATTCAATTATTTGTCACTATAATTTACCATTTAATGGTGATGATTTAATTGTCCGTCACTATAACTCAATATTTAGTGACAATAATTAAGTGGCCCATCACTATAAGTTTATCAGTTGTGACGGGTGACAATTATCCGTCACTATATATCAAGATTTTCTGTTTTTGTGACGAATATTCAGTTTTCCATCACTATAAATTATAATTTGGTGACGGAGCTTCAACTGTCCGTTACTATAATCTCTTTATGGTGATGGAAAATTTCCTCGTCACTAAATAATGGATTTTTAGTGACGAAACTTTAAATTCGTCACTATAGAATTATTTATAGTGACAGACATAACTATACTCAGTCACTAAAACCCATTTTTCTTGTAGTGATTGGTGGGTTGATTTAAAGTTCCATGCTTATTTAGTTTTGTTGAAGTAGGCTTTAGTGAATTCTGGAAAACTGGAACCGCACAAGTTCTGTTGTTCGTTAATTTTTAATCTTTGAATTTATTGATTAAACATTGTTTTTAAATTTTACGCACCAAGGAAAAATATCTAGCACTTAATTTGTGGTGCTACCAATACTCAGATAGATCCTTACATGTTGGAAGTGGGAAATGGAGGAATAAGTCTAGAGGAGTACAAGTCTCACTTTAGCATTTGGGCTCTTATGAAGGTAAGTTTGTGAGACATAAGACTTTCTAGTTCTGTTCCAACTAGGGCTGTTCATAAGAAGACTCAATCCGATCAAACCGACCAATTCGGACTGACTCTACTTGAGTCGGTCGGGTTTTCTTCAGCACCGATTGGTTTTGGGTTATAAAATATCATAAATCGATGATTCAGTTCGGTTTCGATTTTCATGTGTGAAAACCGAAACCGGATCGAACCGAATCGACTTAGTAGTTAGTTCCTAGTTAGTAGTTACAACCTACTTAGTTCCTACTTAACTAAGTTGTCTCTCAACCTCTGCTCCCTCCACAACTGGATCCATGGATGGGCCACAAAACATTAAGGAAATGTTGGTTTCCTTTAGGAATGTAGAGCAAAAAATGAACACTTGAACAACAACTAAGTCACCACTAAGTAGAGCCAAAACCGACTCAAACCGATCAAGTCGATTTTGCTTAACACAGAGTCGGTTTTGATTTCAATTTTAGGTAATCCGACCAGATCGAATCAATTGAAAAAACATCAATAAATCAACCCAACCTGACCCGTGAACAGTCCTAGTTCCAACCATAATTACAAGATGCGAAAACTTTTTTGTAACAGGCTCCTTTACTTATTGGATGTAATATCAGAACCGCTAGGAGAGAGACTCTCCAGATCCTGGGAAACAAGGAGGTGATTGATGTTAATCAGGACCCACTTCGAGTTCAAGGGAGGAAGATAAGATCACAATCAGGGCTAGAAGTATGCATCCAAATTTATTCTTGTTTCTTTTCATTAATTTAATTACTTACAATCTGTGTCTGGTGATGACATTTCCAATGGGCAAGTCTAGCAACCCTATAGGTTCTTACCTCGTGAATTAAAATCCTGCCACCCACACCCCTAGATGATATATACTTTATGAGATAGCAATTTCTTGAGTTGTTAATGCATGTAAATCCTGATTCCACAATAGCATGGACATGGGTTTAAAACCTTTCTACCTATTAAACAATGCATATATACATGTTATGACCAAAGGTAAAATAATTGCAGAAGTAAAGGTTTAGTTGTCGCAAATTGTCTGTTTCCAACTTGAAGTTGCATGGAATGACTGTTTTAGGTTTGTCACCTACCTGTGACACAAATGTGAGTGGTCAAGTCTTTCCATTTGTCTTGATTTTCTTTTTATTATATTGCCTATCCTATAACCAATAATAATTGTACAGTTCGGACATGAATTAAGTGAGTTATGGTTCTCCATTTCCTTAGTGCCAGAATTCTCCATTTCCTTAGTATTTTAATTATAAAATTAGAGTTCTATCCTTTTTGGATTTATCGATAAAGTGTTGCTTTTAGAAGTTATTTTCCATTATAAAGTGAAGGCAAACATACGTGTCAAAACCCAATACTTTTAGAGGGTTTCAGGAATTCATGAATTAGGAAGTGGATCAAACTTATAGCTAGCTTCGTGGGAGGCTAAGAAAAGTTTTTCATATGTGATCCATAAACTTTTGATCAAACTAAGCTTCAAGCTGAGTTTTAAGTGGCCCTATCTGGCCTTAATTTGAGAAGAAAATGCGACTCCTCCCTAATGTATGTGAGAGATTTCATAATGCAAGGCTCTCCCAAACAAAAACCCCAATGAATTTCTTAATTATTCTCCCTCTTTACTCAATGGAATTATTTTATTTTTCTTTTGTAATGGATTGCTCTTGGTTGATTTGAAACCCGTATGACCAGTGAGTTCTTTTGTGCTGATAAGTTTTTTCTGATTGATTAATTTAGGTGTCTAGATGTTTATTAATCTATAAATTGATTTTGTTCAAAATACCCTGTTTCAATCTCTTTAATGTTTTCTAGTTAGTTTGATTATCAAAGGAGACGTTGCTCAATGTTGGTCCAGGATATTTGGGGTCTTCTGATTCAATATCAATAGTTGTTTACAAAATGGGTTCAGAAAACGAACATATCCATACAATTATTTGCTGAAATGGAAGTGTTTGTACATATAAAATTTGAGTTGCTATTTTGTTTAATGTTATCAATGTCTATGAAAGTATTTTTTAGATATATTTGTTAGATCTAAGCTCTATTATATTTTATTATTTTGAAAAAAAAAAAAAAACTTTTGAGCTTTACACCTTGGTGCACTATGTGGCACGAGATGCAATCAGTGTCATTCCTCTGCTTTTGTCCTCAGGTTGTTAGTGAAGAAGCCTGAACAACCAAGGTAAGGTGGAGAGCTTCTTAGGTTGGAGGTTGAACAGGTGGCCAACCCAGAGGATCCCCTTGCTTGGATCAGAGGAGACGTTGCTCCTCATGCTTGTAAGATGTATGTCCTTACCCCAATATAAACTTTTGGAAAAAGGGAAGCTTATATTTTCCAAAAATTATGTATAAAAATGCAGATTAGAAACAAGCATGAAATTGTAATTGAATGCTATGGAAGTCAGCCAAATGGAAATTAAGCATAAGAGATTGTGGAAGGTAAACATTTCAAGAGTCAAGAGTGCATGATTCGGTCGATGAGCATATATAAACCTGACCCTGGATGTGGAATTTGATGCTCTAAATCTGATCATGCTGGGAATTCATAAGGAAAAACAGTAACATATTCTCTTCCATGTTCATAAAGGAATAATTTAGCAAGAGAGCAACAGAGGAAGCTTAGAACATGTTGGGTGATGATGAAAATGATAATGGAAGAAGGATATGATTATATATCTGCTTCAACACCTCTCCAGTTGGCTACCCTCGATCGCTTCACTAGTATATCATCATATTCATCAGTAGCGTTGGGAGTGAGGAAATCCCTGTACCATTTTGCAGATAGCTTTGGAGTCCGCTCCAGCGTTTGGTAGTCCACGTAATAGAGTCCGAATCTCATTCTAAAACCTTTCGTCCATTCAAAGTTGTCCATCAGTGACCACACAAAATAGCCCCGCACATCAGCCCCATTCCTGTTATCAAATTCAAAGCGACTTGCTTATTTAAAGCCACAGAACGTAGTAGTAATTAAATATTTTTAGTTGACAACAGGATCTTAATTAAATTAAACATATCAAGAGCAGTTTAATTTAATATATATAAAATTACAATTGTCATCTCCATCAACATTTGGATATCTTAAAACTAGTGTTTTAGTCTTTTGGTTGAAATTGAATCCGTGGGCTCACCTGATTGCTCGAGCAAGAGAAGCAAGGTAACCTTTCAAAAACTCGATTCGCTTGTTGTCATGCAGTAAAACTTCTCTCTGACCAGGTTGGTCTAATTGAGCAAATCCTGCACAGAACAATTAATATTGAACAAATTAAATACTCGTACAAGCGCATAGATCCATGCATCCAGCAATAAGTTTATTAATTAATTAAGCTGCATGCTAAAATAACAAAAAAAAAAAAACAATCTTCAATTCACCCTTTCTGTATCTTCTAATAATAATCACGATCAACACGATTCAGTAAATAATTACAGAGAAAAGGAAATGAATATATAGATCACATAGCAACGTCTATAATGTATTAATATGTGTGTAGTGTAGTTCTCAGTTCTCACCATTTTCAGTGACAAAAATGGGTTTATTATTGTATCTTGTTTTAATGTACTCTATAATTTTCTCCAGTCCATCTGGAACTGTGAAGAATCTAGGCATCGGAGTCTGCCAAAAAAAACAGGAAACATCCCAGATAAGTAAGAAAGATAAGAAGAGGAGCATTAATTAATTACTAAGTAATAGTTAAATAACAAATTAATTAACAGAGAGAGAGAGAGAGAGAGAGAGAGAGAGAGAGAGAGAGAGAGAGAGAGAGAGAGTGATGGGATAGGAAATGCCTAATACCGGCTCTCCAATTGCAACGCCATCCCTAAAACCGGTTGTGTAAACAAAACCTAGGAATGCATGGCTTTCTCCTGTAGGACAAGGAGAGTTGATGCAATCTTTGGCATATAAACTTGAATAGTGGTTGATGCCGATGAAGTCAATACTGCCGTTTAGTGTCTTGGACTCCTCCGCTGAGAACTTGGGCAGTCGAGCACCAAGATGGTGACGCATCTCTGGAGGGTAATCTCCATGTATCAAGGGATCTAACACCCTGCTCAATCGGTAATTAGGCAATCTATGATGATTAGCAATAAAGATTGTATTGTATCTCTTTGATTCAGTTAAAGCATATATATACTTTAGGGCTGAGGATCTTATTGGACTGTTTCCAACTTTTTAGCTCTTTGCTACAATAGATAGACAGAAGGGGTTAATTACCTCTATATACTCTATTGTTTGACCAAACTATTTAACTATACCATGTGGTTTTAAAAGCTACTTTGATATAATCCTAATAGAAATAACAGTAAAATAATAAATTATATATATATATATATAAATTAATAAATCAAGTATTTTTAATCAAAATTATCTTATATATTATCTACCGAATTTATTCTTTTATACATAAAACAAAATATAATAAAAATCACAAAAAAACTAGGAAACCTTTTATATAATGTAAACAAAATATTAGGTTTTAATCTAAGTTGTTTTTTAACAAGCAAGAACCAAAACGGACCTGGTTACTAATTGGGACAAAATCATACAACAAGGATTGATATAATCAGTTTGGTCTGTTCAGAACAGAACTATTGAGTAGAATTGACCCATTGACAGCCCTAGCCTTTTGTTTATAAACCGTATTGAGCTTTTCATGAGCTATTTGAACTCATCTCAGTATAAACCGAGCTTTGAGCCTAGTGAAGCTCGACTCATGATGCTCGTGAGCCTAACATATATATATATATATATGTGTGTGTGTGTGTGTGTCTTATTTTTTGTATGTAAATTAAAAACAATTTTTAATATGTATATTTGTATTTTGTATATGTATAATAATAAATATTATATATAATATTTGTATTTTTTATATGTATGACAATAATAATTTTTATAATTCTAAATTTTTGTATGTAAAATAAAAAAAATGTTTTTATATGTATAATTTTTATTTTTTATAGGAAGCTTAGCTCAAGCCAAACCAAGCTTGAACTTGTGGGCTTTTTAGCTGAGTTGAACTCGAGCCCAAGTCTCTATTTCAAATTGAGCTTGAGCCTGACCTTGCTTTGGTGAGCCAAGCTCGAATGGCTAGGTATTCGACTCGTATTAGCTCGGGTCCACCCCTATGTATACCCAACATGTGCTAAATGTGAACATTCCGAAAAAAGAAGCCACACACACACACACGTATTAGGTATTGTGTTTACCCAGTTCCTCATTACGATAGTTTGAAATCAAGTTGATCATGAGTTCATAACTCGGTTTCATCGTATTCAAGAGAACACTCTCTTGGGCTATGTTTGGTTTGTTAGATGGGAAGAAAAAATATGGAATATTCTTCCCTTCCTTGTGGAGGATATCAAGAGATGGGATGGGGAAAAGTGGGATTACAGATCCCAATTCTTGGAATGTGCAATCCCACCATTTTGGTGGGAAACAAGTGGGAACATAGGGGTAGACTTATTTTACAAAGAAAAAACACCTGCCATACTATTTCTAAGATTTAATACTAGATTCATGAACCATAAATAAATTATTTATTATTTAATAACATATTAATAAAATAATTTAATTAGAAATTAATAAATAACTTAAATAAATAATTAATAAAATATTAATTAATAGATAATTTAATAATTAATTATTTTTTAAAACTAAAATATTAATAATAGAATATGAAATAATTAGTCAAATTAATAATTAACAATAAAATATTAAATCACAAAAAATATTATTAATTATTTAAGAACATTTAAGAATTGATTAATTTACTAATTAGTTGATAATTAAATAATTATTTTATAATTAATAATTTAATTAAAATAAATAAAAATTAATTTAATAATATTGAATAATTAATATTTAAATTAGTAATTACGTCGTGTGTAATAATAAAATATAATATTAATAATAACTTATAAACTAATAAAATGTAAAATATTTAATTAATTAACTAATTGTGCATTTTAAATAATTAATATCTAATGAATAATAAAATACTAAATAATAAATAAGTATTATTAACAAAAGAAATGAATAAATAAATAAGGATTTTATTGTTAATCTAATTATTGATTCAATAAAAATAATTAAATTATAAAAATGTTAAATAATAAAAAACAATTAATAATAAAAGTAAAACTCTTAATTAATTTATAGTAAATACTAATGAAATAAATATTAAAATATTAATTCTTATTTCCTAATTAATCATTAATTAGATAATTATCAAAATTATTTAATTATAAAATTATTTCATTAAAATATCAATATTTAATATTTAATAATAATAAAATATAAATAATAAAAAAGATTATTTATTAATCGATTAATAATTATTACCAGGGTTGATTTTTCCACTATTTTCCCTTTCGTAATGAAATAGTGGAACGTAAAGATTTTTCACTCATTTTTCCTTTCCCAACGTTTCCTATCTCACCAAAATCTTCCAACAAACCAAAGACAACCTTGAGGGATAGGAACGCAACAAATACACCAAAAATAAATAAATAAATAAATAATACTCACCCGGAAACATAGAAAGTCAGAGCCCGGCTCACAGCTTCACGATCCACCGCTTCGTCTCTCAAGGGTTCGTACATTTCTGTATTCACAACAATTCCTATCGAGCCACCTTGTTTTTGCTGTATGCACATGCATCACTATCAACTCATTATTCAGATAGATGATGCCATTATGCGGAAATAATGACAATTCACAGGGTAGGTGTGTATGGTCTTTTCAGATTCCATTATAATGAAAAACATTTGCATACTTGATATTTGCCCTTAGGATATTTTGCTGTGACTCTTAAAAACCCTAGATGGCTAAAAATCCCTAGATTAGATGGGTAGCTAGGATGGTGTCTTGGATTCAATTAATTATTTGAAAGACGGTGGTTTGGGATTCAACTGAAATGTAGTTAGAGGTGGGCACGAGTCAAGATTTTTACGAATTATTCGAGTTTGGTTCGGTTCGGTTTCAATCAAGTTTTGAGTGAATTCAATCCAAATTTACAAGTTTGATTAATAAATGAGTTGAACTTATTAAGCCTAATAGAATTTGATTCATGAGGTTCGCAAGTCTCTCTCTCTAAATATATATATATATATATATATATAATAGTAATAATAAATTATAGAAAATAATATATAATAAAAATATTATAATTCTTAATTTTTAAGTATCAAATAAAAAATATTTTTTATATATAATTTTTTATTTTTATAAAATATTTTTTCTCAAATCGAACTCAAACCAAGCCAAACTCGAACTTACAAGTTTTTGACTCAAGCCAAGCTTGAGCTTAAGGTTCTAGCTCAAACTGAGCTCGAGCTCGAGCCTTGTACCTATGCGAACCGAGCTCGAACCTCATACTATTCGGTTCGGCTCGGCTCGAATACACCCCTAGTTGGCTTTCTCGAGAGGGGATGAGGGTGCGTTTGGCTTTACATAAAAGATATCCTTTTACAAATTAGTACAATACCTGATAACGCGACCGGTACAAATAAGCGGCCCTGGCGTGGGACAACAACATGTTGTGAAGCACAGTGAAAGGCTCCATCTCCGAACGACGACCTGGTGGGTACATTCCCCTCAGATAAGCAAAATGAGCATACAAGTTGGGCTCATTCAAGCTACTCCAGTACTTCACCCGATCTCCGAAACTCCTGAAACAGAAGTCGGCAAAATACCCAAAATCTTCCCTGCAACAATAAGCACCAACGAAATCAAAATCCCATTCAAACTCTATCTCTTCATCACAAGATTTGTGACACTCTCACACACACACATACTCTTCCCCAGAAATTTTGTTTTATAATTCATAAAATCTAAACGACATTGGAGAAACAAATGTTCATGGGCTTACTGTATTAGAGGGCTCAGCCATCCCCCATATCTGTCCTCCAGTTCTTGTGGCAGGTCGTGATGATACAAGGTTACAAACGGTTCGATCCCTGCCGACACAAGCCTTAATTTGTTATAATTCTAGTAGGAGATTGTATAGATTGTATATGACACTGTTAGAATTCTAGTCTTGAGGTCTATCAGTCCAGATTTGGTTAGAATTCCAAGTCTCTGGCTCACCTCTCAGTAGGACATTGTCTATGATACTGTTATAGAACGCGATCCCCGTAGGATTAACGTCTCCAAACCTCCCTCCTACAGCATAGCATACAAGGAACTTAGTTAAATGGGATTTATCATTTATGAAGAAGGTGCACATGATTTTTTTTTCTTTTTCTTTTTTAATGCTTACGTGGTAAAATCCTGGCCCAAGAAATGGAAAAACGATAAGCATTTATCCCCAACGAGTGCATCAGGTCGATGTCTTGCTGTGCAAAACCAAGTAAAGTAAAGCAAAGGGTAGGTAGGCTGTTTGTTCAGAATTCAGATAATCCATTGATGAAGATTTAACAGGTAAGTGAAGGATTAAAGTCAATTCTGTTACCAAGTAGAGGTGGTAATGGTCGTCTGCCGTATCTGCATTTTCCCCTGTTTCGATCTTCCCTGCAGTTTTTTGGTTTCATTAATAAGAAAGAACATACCATTACTAGATTCTAGAGATCCCCGGAGACAGGTAGAGAGAGAGAGAGAGAGAGAGGGGAGGGCGGGATTATCTTCACCTGGAACGTGGCTAAACACATCCCAATTGCTGAGACCCCTGCCACCTTCAAGAATTGCTCCCTCAGTCTGCAATTTGGACGTTTGACAAGAAATTCAAGCAATAGAACAATCAAAAACTGAGTTGGGAAAATCTGTAGACGACAAAAATTAACAGAGCAGGAATGACAGGCACCTGATAGGCGGAAGTACTTGTTCCGAAGAGAAACTCGACTGGGAATTGATTTCTGCGGATGGTCTCCTCATGAGAGTTGCTCACTGTACAAGCCAGAATAAGGGATAGTAATGAGAGTACCCTTCCCCTACGAATTAAGTAATGGGTACGAATAGTTCCCATATCCTGGAGCAGCAATTCTACGCTTCGGGGGTTGGCTTTTTAAATACACTCCGTGCACTGTATTCAGAAAACTTTTACAACTACTGCCAACAATAATGCAACTCAAATTAAATAAAGAAAAGGAAAATGAAACCTGATCTTTATAATTGACTGAAAACCTCCCAACTCCCATCTCTTTAGAAAAAACATAAAAAAAAAAAAATGTAATATCTCTCTTGTCAATGATATGTCATTGGTTGGCACCTTCATCAATATCTGTTAGCACATGATATCATGTTCAACATTGGAAGCAATAGCTTTTGAAAAACCTAATTTTGTCCATTATCCAGTTTCTTAAAAAACAATTCCTTCAACAAAAATAATATTCTTAAAAAAATTTTAAAAATAACTTAGCTTTTTAAAAGTAATAATCAATAAAGGACAAATCACTGTTCATCATCTTCTTCTTGTCATTTGTTCATTACCCCATCTCCGCCTCTGCTTCCAGCAACATTGCTGGAGGTGGCCGGAGGCAATGGTAGCGGCGGCGGCGCTGGTGGTCATTCCTCTGCCTAACGCCGCCGCTGCCACCTCTGTCTCCACCCACCTCCGGCAACGTTGCTGGAGGCAGAGGCGGAGGTGGACGGAAGTAGCGGCGTTGGGTTTAAGTGCAAATATTACCGCCTGAACTGTATAACTGATGGTTTCCTTCAAATCTTCCTCGTGCTTCTTCCGAATAGCTCTCACTTTATATGAAATTTCACAACCCCTTTTATTCTGCAACTTTCACGAAATTCTCACTAACATCTCACCAAAATTCTTCCGTAGACACATAGAAGAAAGTAAAAAGAAAAGAAATATATGAGATATTAATATATTATTCATGGATGAATTCACTTGTTGTCGTCTATTGGGAATATCTGTCTATGAATAAAAATTAAATACAAGTATAAAGATGTTTCCAAGGCCATAACCTGTGAGAAAGGTGAGGACTAAACCGGATGGCAAATCGGGTGATTCGGGTCTTGCGTCAGCATGAATTTAATTAATTGGCCATTTAGTAAAGTTTTAATTAACAGTAAATTTTAATTTAGCAATACTCATATTTGGGTACTCTGAGGTCGCGTTGGGTGCACTGGACGAGTGCACCCGCGAATGGTTGATCGACACGTCGACCTGGCCAACGTTATCGTGCTTTTGAGCATTAACGTGGTCTGGTCCGGTTTACGTGAAAACGAATCGATTTGCATGAATATGAACCGGTTGAGTATCCAATTGGTTTTCTTCGAATTCCTTCAACCTTCCATCTTCCATTTCTTTCCACCGAACCCTACCCATACAACAACCCTTGTCCATCGGCGGCGATAGAGCTCCGGCGACAAATTGACGGTGACATAGCTCCGATGGCGATGCATCCTTCTTCTCTTCTTCTTCGACAAAAGGGGTGGGGTGTTAAACCTCATTGTTCGAAGTTCTTCCCTGATTTCCCCTGGAGAGCTCCTTCCATCGAACCCTACCCATACACTAATCCTTCCAGGATCGGTGAGATAAAGAAATCTTCAGCGATTCATCGGCGGCAACAAAGAGAACCCCTGTTCTTCTTTTCTTCTTCTTCTCCTCTTCATTCTTCCTATTCTCTTTCCCTTGAGAGCTCCGACATTGACAAGAAGGGCGCAACAAAAACCTAGAAGGAGGACCGACGACCACAGGGAACAGGTCCGATCTGAAAGATGAACAAATATGATCGGCGAAACAGCTACTCCTAGATTCCTCTGTATGACTTGATAATGACAAAGTTAGGTATCATCTAAACCAGTATCAAGGTATCATCTTAAATCACTTAGATTTATTAATGAGGAATCTTACTCTTCCAAGAACAACTAGTATCATTTCAGTTGCTTTGTTTTTCTAATAAATTTCAGTTAATTTCTCTCAAAAAATACAACCTATTAATAAATCATACGGGGCCGTTTGCTGTATTTACCTTTGCTTAATGCTGACTACATGCATTGAACAAGCAAATTTTAATCCTTTATTGTTCAATTTGTGAGAATTAAGTGAGGGTTGTAATACAAGTGGTGTAATTCTTTCTTTTTTTTTTTTCTTACAGCAAGGTAACAGTTCATGCTAAGAATGATACGTCACCGCCGGAGCTCTGTCGCCGTTGGTTCGTAGCCGGCGCCCTATCGCCGCCGACGAACAAGGGTTTCTCTGTTGTATGGGTAGGGTTCGGTGGTGAGAAAGGGATGAAAGAACTGAAAGAGTCGAAGAAACAGAAAAAAAAGGGGCTTTTTGATTGAACACTCGACCGGTTCGTGTTCATGCGAACCGGTTCGTTCCCCGCAAACCGGATCAGACCGCGTTAACGCACGTTTGAGCGTTACTGTTAACATGGTCGACGTGTCAATACGCTATTCGCGGGTGCACTGTACGAGTGCACCCACGGTGCACAGAACACGCTCTCGGGTACTCTCACTTAACATCAAAGTTATCAAGGGAGTGTTTGGTGGCCTTGGGTTGATCAATATAAGTTTGTGCTAAATATATTATATAGTCCCTATATTTTTTACCTGAAATGTTTGAAAAACATATTGAACTGATCAATACAAATTACAAAATGCTATTTCTATCTAAAACTTCAAATTAGTGTCTCTTTAACATGCATTTTTCTAATTGAATGACATATATGTGATTTGGCAAAATATTTCTTACAAATTTATAATCAACCTAAAATACAATGTCAATACAACACCACTACACCAAACACCCCCTAAATTGTCAATAATAAAGTAAGCAAATTTTTTGTTCATTACCATTTACCGTTGATAAAATTAATCAACTTTCGGATTTTCTTATACATTCACTAGGCCCTCCTAATTCTTTAATAAATTAACTAGCGGGGTGATTCCTATTTTGCGGGGGCTAATGAGTGTAGAAAAATAATTCTTAAAATATGTGAAATTTTTTATTTTAGAGAGGCTACAGATGAGATCACATCTCGCCTCAGAAGGGGTCACCCCACAATGCATCCCCACTGTGTATTAGGAACATCATCGGGATTGATACTATCATCAGATGTATGTTCCAATAAAGGGAGATGTGCTGTGGGGCGGC